>NC_066872.1:2347988-2446746 GCF_022985175.1 Labeo rohita
GATGACAAACTGTTCTGTTCCATAACTCCTGACGATTGCCGCAAACCGGTTGCGGAATTAACAACCATGTCCTTGCTCTTTGTCATTCCAATTTCTTTGTCGATGTGGAAGATTCTAATCTTCCCCCCATTTGTAATCACGCGGCCGCTCCAGCTCACCACCAGCCAGCGTCCTCCGCGTGCTGCTCCAACGAGCTCACTCCCTCCGGTCCTCATCCTCAGCCCAGAACCCGCGGCCAGCTCTCAGAATCCAGTCACACCCCCGCGCTCTGGACTATCAACTGTCAATATGGCAAGCCCCATATATATTAAGGATACTATGGATTTATGTGAATTATTTACTCCTGTGTCTCCGCTGGTTCCGTCCAGCTCTCCTTCTTCTCCACTGGTCCTGTCCAGCTCTCCCAAGCCTTCACTGATCCCGTCCATTCCTCCAGCGCACCCTCCAGAGCGGGAGCTGCCAGCTATGACAAGCCTGGATGACCAGATAAAACCAGCCAACCAGCCTATGCAGGACGAAGATTAACGTTACTTTTGTTTTTAAATGAAACACGCCCAGGGACCTACGTAAATGTGTATATGTTTGCGCAAATCATTCATGATCTAGCTTCGCCTACACTACCACTGAGAAATTTTAACCAAAGTATGATATAGACTTCTCTTTAAGACCCTAAAGTATCATATCACCTTGTGGAAAATGGGCATCCAATGACACCTTAAAATAAATATTGTCCTTTTGTTTGGTTAGTGCATATATCTGTTGATTTGCTAAGGAAAAGAACTTCGCTATTTAAAGAGTAATTAATTGCTAATTACAATCATATTGTTACATTTAACCAAAAACTAAAGTAAATTATAACACACATTACAGTGATTTTTTTTTTTTTTTTTTTTTTTTGGTATGCCACCCCAAGATTTGTTGTGGCCTCCTCTGGCAGCCCCTGTTAAAATTTTCCAGGGGTGCCACTGGTTGTCCTGTATACTGTATCAACAGAACAGCTGCTGTTTTACGAAAGAGGAAAAGAAACCAACAGTCATTCCAGCCAACGACTAATACTTGTTTGTCAAGAAACACACCTGGAAATACAGAGACTAATTATTTCCTTGTTGGCTTATTTACTTTTTGTTAAATAAAGGTCAAATGCCTTGGGCACTTTGCGTCATGTCCTCATTAATTTTTACAACTTTTCATTTATTTTATTTTAGTACACATTTTGTTTTACCATGCCAACTACAGGATATGACGATATCCCATAAACGTTTGTAAAAACACAGAAAAGACTTAAGCAATCAGCAAGGATACTCCACATTTGTACATCAATGAAAATATGATCATTAAAACAATTCATTTATGTCAAGTTTTATTAAGATTGTTCATATGGTTTGTTTAGCCTCTCTTTAGAGTCTTTTTGCTACATGGAAACACATTTGCATAATAAAGATACCACTAACTGTAAAATGTAAATCATGCGTTGAGGAAAGAAATACCTCAAACGCTTCAAACAGCACATGTATTTGTCACAGTACTTGACAAGGCAAGCTGCCTGACAGATACTTTTGCTTTAGTGTAAGTGCTTTTTATAAAGTACTCTCATGTTTAATTTTTATTTGGTCTTGCATTTTCCAACAGAAACTTGCTCTGTGTCCTTACTGTATTCTTCACTACTGTGGCATAAATGGTGGATGTTTTTAATGCATAGAGCAGATTTAATGATCATAACATTAGTTGTTGGTTATTAGATCTGTTGCTTATATAGATCTGTTTTAAAGTGTTTATTTGTTTTTTACTATTTAAGTTGTCCTTAAGTTGTCCTCTGTACTACCTTTTGTTAAATTGTATCTTATTTTGCTAGCTACTAATTAGGAAGCTAAAAGAGTTCAGTTTAACTCCTGAATTCTTAATTAATCAGATTTCACACACCATATTGTGAGTTATATATTGTGCAAAAATATTATGTATACTGTATGATGACAGATTAAACAAGAACCCAGGGGTTAAATATTACCACTTTTAACTGTACAAAACACACAGCTAAAGTCATCTGTGATCATTTTTAACTCTTGTTTTCTTAAGACTTTACTGAATGATGACTGATTAAACAAGAGGATTTATTTATATACTTGTATATTTATTTATGTTTATTTATCTTAACTAGTCTTAAGCTCCGCCCCCTTCTGTCCTCCCATTCTGAGGCACAGTTTATAAAGAGCAGCAGATCTACTTCTCACACTCATGGACTTCTCTGCACAGGAATTAAATCAGGTTATTCTTTTACTCTAGTTATGATTAATACCATTCCAGTTGTTGTTGTTGTTTTCTAATCTTTCCTTTTTCTTACAATTATCTTATTTGTCTTCCATCACTATTAAATACTGACCAAGGTTTAATGTTTTAATGTAATAGACTATCCAGAACCATGGGTGCCAAGGTTTCAGTCGACAATCGGACTCCTTATACCTGGTATTATGCCACTCAAAACAGTGGGGTAAAGACTTTTCATTTTTCATGGTTAATTTTTTCTTAGTTACCATGTCCTGTAATTAGCCAGACAGTAACTGAGAGAATGACATAATTTCTAACAACATCAGTTTGTATTTCTATGTATTTTTTTTCACGGCTTTTCTGATGGAAATGGATGTATAATTTTTGCTCCCCAGTACACATACATCGGTCCTCGCTGCACAACATCCTATAACGAGTCCCCGGCTGTCCATCGCTACATTCACATCAGAAATAAAAATCACTCGAGGGATACTTTTTCGTTAGAGTTAAACACCCATAAAGGCGACGCATTTTTTATCTTAGAGGAAACCTTCGACCGCTCCCAGATTAAGCTGCACTGCATCTATGAGGGCAGCACTCATTACTGTCCCAGCCACGGTAAGTTCCTTCAAACATATGCTATACAGCCAAATGTATTTGCACCCCAACCATCACACCCATATGTGTGATGTTTAACATGTTCAACATGCTTTTTGTTTCAAAGACAGTGTGGTTGTGAGACTGTTTTAATCAAATATTATTTGGTAGCTCTTTAAAAGGGTCATTGGATGCTTCACTTTTACATGTTGTTTGAACATAAATGTGTGTTGGCAGTGTGTGTACACAACCACCCTATAATGATAAAAATATACCCAGTGGTTTTTATTTAATCTGTAAAAATAATTTCCCCCGTTTTCAAATCAAGCCATTCTTAGCATCTTCTCTTAATTCAGAATTTGTTTGATATGGTTTCAGCTTAAAATTCAAAGTCTTAACTGTTTACTCATGTTCAGTGCAGAAAATGTAATATACACACAAGGTGTGATATAATTATGTGTAAAAAGACAAGTACAATAACCAAGTACAGTGGGTACAGAAAGTATTCAGACCCCCTTAAATGTATCACTCTTTGTTATATTGCAGCCATTTGCTAAAATCATTTAAGTTCATTTTTTCATGTACATGTTCATGTACACACAGCACCCCATATTGACAGAAAAACACAGAATTGTTGACATTTTTACAAATTTATTAAAAAAGAAAAACTGAAATATCACATGGTCATAAGACCCTTTGCTCAGTATTTAGTAGAAGCACCCTTTTGATCTAATACAGCCATGAGTCTTTTTGGGAAAGATGCAACAAGTTTTTCACACCTGGTTTTGGGGATCCTCTGCCATTCCTCCTTGCAGATCCTCTCCACTTCTGTCAGGTTGGATGGTAAACGTTGGTGGACAGCCATTTTTAGGTCTCTCCAGAGATGCTCAATTGGGTTTAAGTCAGGGCTCTGGCTGGGCCATTCAAGAACAGTCATGGAGTTGTTGTGAAGCCACTTATTTTAGCTATTTAAGTTATTTTAGCTGTGTGCTTAGGGTCATTGTCTTGTTGGAAGGTAAACCTTCGGCCCAGTCTGAGGTCCTGAGCACTCTGGAGAAGGTTTTCGTCCAGGATATCCCTGTACTTGGCTGCATTCATCTTTCCCTCCATTGCAACCAGTCGTCCTGCCCCTGCAGCTGAAAAACACCCCCACAGCATGATGCTGCCACCACCATGCTTCACTGTTGGGACTGTATTGGACAGGTGATGAGCAGTGTCTGGTTTTCTCCACACATACCGCTTAGAATTAAGGCCAAAAAGTTCTATCTTGGTCTCATCAGACCAGAGAATCTTATTTCTCACCATCTTGGAGTCCTTCAGGTGTTTTTTTATCAAACTCCATGTGGGCTTTCATGTGTCTTGCACTGAGGAGAGGCTTCTGTCGGGCCCCTCTGCCATAAAGCCCCGACTGGTGGAGGGCTGCAGTGATGGTTGACTTTCTACAACTTTCTCCCATCTCCCGACTGCATCTCTGGAGCTCAGCCACAGTGATCTTTGGGTTCTTCTTTACCTCTCTCACCAAGGCTCTTCTCCCCCGATAGCTCAGTTTGGCCGGACGGCCAGCTCTAGGAAGGGTTCTGGTCGTCCCAAACGTCTTCCATTTAAGGATTATGGAGGCCACTGTGCTCTTAGGAACCTTAAGTGCAGCAGAAATTTTTTTGTAACCTTGGCCAGATCTGTGCCTTGCCACACTTCTGTCTCTGAGCTCTTCAGGCAGTTCCTTTGACCTCATGATTCTCATTTGCTCTGACATGCACTGTGAGCTGTAAGGTCTTATATAGACAGGTGTGTGGCTTTCCTAATCAAGTCCAATCAGTATAATCAATCACAGCTGGACTCAAATGAAGGTGTAGAACCATCTCAAGGATGATCAGAAGAAATGGACAGCACCTGAGTTAAATATATGAGTGTCACAGCAAAGAGTCTGAATACTTAGGACCATGTGATATTTTCTTTTTTAATAAATCTGTAAAAATGTCAACAATTCTGTGTTTTTCTGTCAATATGGGGTGCTGTGTGTACATTAATGAGGAAAAAAAATGAACTTAAATGATTTTAGCAAATGGCTGCAATATAACAAAGAGTGAAAAATGTAAGGGGGTCTAAATACTTTCCGTACCCACTGTACATTTATAATTGTAAGTAATGAATTTGCTTCTGTTTCTGCCACAGGACTGGGATAACTACGCAGTAACTAAGAATTACAGAAGCTTCAGTCTGGATACAACCCTTGTGAAGATCTGAGATGATTGAACACCTGAGAAGAGATGATGCCAACCCCTCAGACAACATACAGAACTACCAAATTTTGCTTTAATTTTAATCACAACATATAATCACTGCAGTTCATAGTGGTAAAAATTCAGGAAATTATTAGGAAATAATTTGAAATGTTTAGATCATTTTATTCTCCTAAAGCAGGTTCTATTAGCATCAACAGAGAAAACAAAATGGCAAAATCAAAAATGTATAAATACTAAATATGTGACCTGACAGCATTGCTTTTTTTAACGATTTAAGGGAACATAGGACTGAGGAAACATAAAACATTGGATAAAACACATAATACAGTATTCTGATCATGTGTGTTCTGATAATTTTTGGATCATTTGTTAAGATGTTTAAGTGTGAATATTAAGATCCTGGTGAATGCAAATGGATAGAGGTAACAACTAATTGTTTTATTTGTTAATATAACTATTTTTAAAAGTTACCTTGTTGACCAACAAAAAACAAATGCTGCACACTGCCAAAATGCAAAAAGTATAAAAAACGTTTATTAATGATGTTGCATGACCTACATCAGGTATCCTGAATAAAAGTAAAAGTCAAATAAAAGTTACCTTAAAGTTACCTTATTACTATAGCAGATGCACAGCAGACATACTGTTCTGAGATGAGAGGAAATAGATCATTTGTGTTCCAGTGATATAATACTTAAATGTGAATCTTTTAGAAACAATAACATACTCACCATTTGTTGTGTTTGTTTTAATACAGTAATTGATTGATTCATTTTATTTGACAGTTAAAATGACTGCAGGGGAGGGGTTTCAAGATGACGCCCTGAGCAGACGTATGTTTGTGAGGTCCGCAATCCCAAACTGTTTATGTAGTAGTTTTAGTGAAACCTAAGAGAATTTCTTAAGAAAGTGTCTCTCTTAATGACTTGATTTTTGAAAACAACAATGGGAGGTTCTCAAAAGAGAAAAAGTGCAAAGAAGTCCGGGAAAACACTGTTGAGTACTCCTACTAACTCTGCTAGTAATGTTGACAGCTGTCTACAAGCAATGGAGCGTCATGATAATGCTTCTGCAACTGAGGTATTACGATTATTGTGAGCAAAATTATGATTCTGAGATTATGCTGCTGGAGTAGATCATTCCGCCACTTCCCGACACTCCGTGCAATTCTCCGGCTGGTAAACTTAGGAGAACAGATAAAGTTGATGCAGCAAGTATTTCTACACAGCTCTCCGAGCTCTCAGAGTTGGTGAAAAACAGATCAGATGGATTGGAAAAGTTGATTGGCGAAAACTCACGGATGATCAAAGACATGAAAGAAGAGATCGGCAGGAATACGGCACAAATTTCTGAAGTGATGGAAACTATCGAGTTCATCTGCAGCGAGGTGAAAGATTTGAAAGAAAGAGTTGATCTTATTGAGTCACGCACAAAGAAAGAAGAGATTATTTCCACTGAGCGAGAAAAACGCCTGGCTCATCTGGAAGCTTACACTCGTAGATGGAACTTGAGAATCCACAGAATTCCAGAGAAAGAAAGAAAATGCCTGTCAGGAAGTTATCAGTGTGTGCCAACGCCTTCTTCCACAATTTAAGGATAAATTCCCAGATGTCGCTGATGTGGCACATCGCCTTGGCCGCGCTAACCCACAGAATAAAGGCCGTGGGATTATCTTCAAATTCACCTCACGCTTTTACCGGGATGCTGTTTGGCGTGCCGCCAAAGATGCTGACTTTCTGACTGAGAATCGCCTGAAAATCATGGAAGACCTTTCACCGGCTGATAGAGCGAGGAGGAGTAAGTTATGGCCTGCAGTTGAAAAAGCCCGAAAAGAGAATAAACAGGATTTCTTCGTCGGTGGACGCGCATTTGTAGATGGTACGGAAAGTTTTCCTCCTGACTGAAAGTTAATGGATTTGACTGGATCCGTCCTGATTGCATTTGCTGAGATGATCTTGGGATTGATGTGTGGACTACAGCATCTTTAGGACTTTACCTTGATCCAGCTTTTTCCTCTTTTCTCTCCCCCCCATTTTTGACGTTATTGTATTTGAATGATTCATTTAATTCTGGCTATATAAAGGGATTGTTGTCCTCATTCCTTTTTATTAAGTATCTGACCAGTTAGGTTCTCTTTTACAGTGATACTTAATCTTTATACTTGTTCTTAGGTCTTGTTCTATTTTTGATCATTGTTATATTTTTTTTTTCCTTGTTTTTTTTTTCTTTCTATGTCTTTGGCCACATTTACACATAGCCGGGTATTTAGAGAAACGAATATTTCCTCCCCTCCGTTTTCAATAATAACATTGTGCACACAACATCGTTTTCAAAAAACTTGTCATTTATATCAACCCGCATAAATACGCCGTCGAGCGCGATGATCCGTAGCCAAACAAACTGTAAATAGGGCGCTCACATGACGTTAAGCTTTTTCTGGTGCATAATGTGACGTTTGAGAACCTAAAACCCCGTTTCTCCCAGTTGACACGGCAACACATAACCGGCGTTATCAGAAATCTCCACTTTGGCCGGAGTTTTTAGAAATAATCGTTTTCTGTGATAAAAACGGGGTTTTCGTGTAAATGAGAGGCCAAACCGCAGGGAAATATCTGCGTCTTCCCTTCGTGTAAACGGGGCCTTTGTCTATTATTTCTTTAAATTGTAGAGGGCTGCGTAATATTCTTAAGCGTAAGGCAGTTTTTTGTATCTTAAACGTTTTAACACAGACCTTTGCTTTCTGCAAGAATCTCATTCAACTGTACAAGATGTCAATTTATGGAGGTCACAATGGGGGTTAGAAATATGGATGTCTCATGGAAATGAACATTCTGCTGGAGTTTGTATTTTAAAAAAATCTTTTTTTTGGTAAGATTTTGTCTACTGATTGTGATGTTAATGGTCACTACATTTTACTTGCTTTACAGTCTGCAAATTTGACATGTGTTATTGCCAAAATTTATGGGTATATCTCACCAAAAGATAAGGTTTTCTTTGATAAATTAGGAATATGCTTAATTCATATGTTATCTAAATTCCCAAACTCTTCCTTAATTCTTGGTGGTGATTTTAATGTAGTTTTAAATAATGCCTTAGATTGATGGCCCCCTCAACCTACTAATGTTAACTCTGACTACTTTTTATTCTTTATGCAAAATTTTCAGTTGTTGATGTGTGGCGAGAAACACATCCCAGGCAAAGAATGTATACCTGGAACAATAATTCACTTTCTAGTCAATCCCGACTTGATTTTTGGCTAACCTCAGTAGAATTATCAAATATAAAGACCGATATATTTCCCTCTGTTTTCTGATCATAAGACCATTTTCATCTGTGTTTCAATTGTGTCTTCTACTTCCTTGAGTAAAAGGCCCTCATATTGGAAACTTAATACTTCAATTCTTCAACATAATGAAGTTCAAATTAAACTTGACAACCTAATTTCCTTTTATTGGGATAAAGCTAATAAAGAGAATACATTTTGCAGTAATTGGGAACTTCTTAAATTTGAAATTGGGAAGTATTGTCGAACATATTGTAGTTCATTAACAAATATTAGAAAAAATAATGAAGATCAAATTATGGCTAGAATTACTGCTTTATCATATAAAAAATTGGAAGATCTTACTGACTTAGAGAGAACTGAGTTTATAGATCAGAAACATCAATTAGAAGACATATATAAACAGAAAGCTGAGGGTGCTTTCATCAGATCTCGTCGGAATTGGTTAGAGGAGGGTGATTTCTTTAGGCTGGAAGGGCAACGAGTTAAAAATTCTATTCTGCAATTGTGTATTGATGGGAAAGTAACTGAGGACTTTAAGGTAATTGCAGATTTTTGTGCCGGATTTTATAAAAAATTATATTCCTCTAAACTTTGTCAGGAATCAGCCACTGAATTTTTGGATTCCTTATCGCACATTAAAAAAATTAGTGATGAAGGTTGTGGTCTATGTGATGCACCTATTAGTCTTTCAGAAATTGTTGACTCAATCGATAATCTAAAAAGTAACAACTCCCCCGGTACCGATGGGCTATCTGCAGAGATTTATAAAGCGTTTAATCAGAAATTGGCTCCTTTCTTACATAAAATGTTTTTAGAGAGTATTGAAAAAACAACATTTCCTCCCTCTCCTCTTTTTATTTGGAACAATTGTAATATTTTACATAAGAAGAAATCTTTGTTTCTTGCAAACTGGTTCAGTAATGGAGTGATGTTAGTGAATCAATTATTTGACAATGATGGCAATCTGTACAGTTATTCTGATTTTATTTTAAGATATCAATTTTCATATCTAGGAAAGAATTTAATATAGTTTTAAAGGCCATCTCTTTGGAAATTTGTAAATTTGTAGAATTTATTTAATGCCAGTTTTTGTATAAATCTCCTGTTGTTATTGGAAAGTTTTATGTCCATAAATGTAAATATACTAAATGTAAGCCCCACTTTAACATCTTAATACAAGAACTGAAGTTGTATTTAAATACAATTTCAACATCTATTAACAAGAAAGCTGTAAAAACATCTAGAATTTGTGCCATGTTTAATATTCTTCCTTAATATACTTATTTCTATTTGTATGCCCTCCTCTCTTCTTCCTTTTTATTTTATTTATTAATTTTTGTTTTTGACTTCTCTCTACTTCTTAAGAATTGTTTCTGTTATAGTACTTTTCCTGTTAATCTTTGATCTATAATTTGTTTATTATTGAAAGATTGCTTGTATCCTTTGTACATACTGTTTGTTTTGTTCGCACTGTATCTTTTGTTGTTCTTTACTGCAAATAAAAAATAAATGACTACAAATTCAGGTCTATGTCACCGCATTTCATGAATGCCATAAAATGAGTACATACAGCAAACTGCAGTTCAGATGCCTTTCACCTAAAACAAATTAAATTAAATTAAATTCTTGAAAAGACCTTCCTGATTGACCGCATCCTTTGGGTCTCCTCAAGTTTTCAGTTTTAGTTAATTAGAGCAAAAAGTTTTCATTGCAATCACAAAACTCATTCTGATTCTACAAATTCTTAATTGCTTTAGCATATTTAAAGTTATTTTTAATCTTCTGTAATATGAAGACCAAGATACTTCATCTTTCATTGAGAAATCACTAATGGTCTTTATTATGAATTGCGATCACTTTGTTTAGAAGTCAGAAGCTTTTGAAAAAGCTCAGTGGTATTAATAGCTTTTGGGATCCTGTAACTCATCCTTTGAATGAATCATCTGTATCTTAGCAATCATTTAAATGTTTTCTGTATGTGGATTTGTCTTATTTGTAACGAGGGCACAGGACTTTTATTTTGAAGTGACGGCATGACGTCACACAGCTGCGCACCTGCATCTGAGGAAAGGATTGTTTTCAGGCTTTTAAAGTGTTGAAATCAAAACAACCAGTTTAGATAACTGAATAAATGAGTATAGCTCATCCACGCATGAGGATCAGAGGAGTTGCTCCGTTTATCATGAATCATTTAAGGGTAAACTCTGTCACAGGCACGAAGTGATGGAGAAACAAACTTTTTTGAAAAAACGAGTCAACTGAATAAAATGTTCATTAAAACTGTAAATGCAAAGAGAATGAATGAACATATTTATTCATTCACTCACTTATTTTTTTTCAAATGAAAAAAGTTCTGTTTCTCCATCACTCCAAAAAAATATTTTCAAAAATGTAATCTATTGAATACCAAAAATAAATATTGAGATCATAATTTACTTTTGTCACGCTTGCGTTGTGTGCGGAGAATGACGAGGAGGAGAGAGGAGGTCCAATGCATATAAAGTTTATTAAATAATCCACAATGAAACGGAACGGACAGGAAACAGCAGGGAACAGCAACCACAACGTAAACCCAAAGATCTGACAAAACAGGATGACGTACGAACTGACGGAATGACAATCAAACAGAGGACACAACCAAACTTAAATACAGAGAAACAACCAATCAGGGAGAGACAGGTGAACAATCAAACAGTGACGTAATAAATAGGAAACGGAACAGGAAGACCAAATAAGGGAAACACAAGGGGAAAAAACACACAAAAACAGTCCAATGGGTCTGACAACTTTCTTTTATTAATTTCTAATTCTTATTTTGTGTGGTTTTGGCTATGCAGATCATTTAGCCATGAACACTCACTCTCACACATACAGTGTGCATTTATACATACATGCAAAAAATAATAATAATAATAATAATAATAAATAAATAAATAAATATACAAATAATGATAATTAAAAAAAATAAATGAAATAAAACAATAATATGTCTCTCTCTATATATACCTCCACTGAATCCAAGTCTAAGGTTTTTAAATAATTAAAGAATGTGATAAATTGTTGCATTTTTCAAAAAAAACTAATTGTCCCCTACCTCTGATATTCTTCTTCTTCCTCTTTATTACAGGCCCTAGGCCCAATAGCAGGACATACAACATATACAAACAACATATACAAAAACAAACAAAAAAAAACAGTTACATAAACATATAAAATACACCCTTTTTCACAAGAGTCTTAAAAGGCACTCATACCAATGCTTCCATAGATGTGATTGATATCGGACCGAACTACACCTGGGACTTGTGAGCCTTACTATAATACAGTTTTGTGACTCATCAAGTCGACACATAAACTTATACATTAGGTTCCTCAAACGGGCCTGTAAACAGCTTAGCCTCAAGTCACAAAAAAGCTTACTTGCACTGCTGCTCCTGGGCTTCTTCAACAGTATCCTCAGACAATCATTATATGCTACCTGCAGTTTGCGCATGGTCTCCTTAGTAGTTGTAGTTGACCCATAATAGGGCTGCATACATAGGGGTACAATAAGCACGAAACAAGTGCACTTTCACATCATCAGAGCAGTAATGAAATTTCCTGACTAACATGTTCGCTTGGATATACAACATTCGTCTTTGCCTATACATGTCAGCATCGTCTTCCATCTTGTCAGTAATATTGTATTTAATTTTTTCACGTTTTAAAAAGAAGGCCAAATCTTTCAACCACAATGAAATAGAGGGGGGTTGTGAGGAGGCCAAGACAACAGTTTTCTACGCCTGGCAAGAAGAGATGCAAAATCCACAATATCAGCCTGTCTCCAGTTTAAAGGCTGACACTGAGAAGGAACCCCAAAGATTGCAATCAAAGGACAATCAACTAATTTGACCCCTAAGACATCAGAAACTATTTTAAAGAAAGAATTCCAAACATTTTGCAACTTGGGACAGAATACAAACATATGGCTACGGTTACATGTGTCAGACTCCTTGGACTGTTTGTGTTGGTTTTGCCCTGTGTCACACCCCCATTGGACGGTTTTGTTGGTTTCTCCCTCTTGTGTCCATATGTGGTCTTTCCTGTTCCGTTTCGTTAAGTAATTATTGGTTAATCACTCACACCTGTCATTGTATTGTTAGCACTCCTTTATATGTTGGATTCTGTTCAGTGTTCGGTTGTCGGATGTTAAAGTTATGTTGGCGCGTGTGTTTCCCTTCTGTGTCTGCCTGGAGTTACCGTTTGTGGATTATTATTGAAGACTTTTCGTTATATTCCGTCATTGCTCGTCTTACTCTACACAGCCGTGACAACATGGTGAAAGTTTACATTTGTCACACACATCTGAAACATTGGGATATATTTTAGAAAGTTTTGTCTTTGAAAAATGATCTCTGTGGATCGTTTTAAATTGTATAAAGCTAAGTCTAGCACATGAAGTGGTGGTGCGTACATTGTCTAAAACTCCACACCAGTAGTCATCCTCAAACTCTAAATCAAGTTCTTCTTCCCAAGCCCTGATAGTTTTATTGGTGTGAGAATTATCATTTGACAAGGTAATTGCATATATCTTAGAAATAATCCCACCCATATGAAGATTCAGTGTAAATGCCTCTTCCCATGGAGACCTTGAAGGCAGGGAAGGAAACCCAGAAAACAGAGATGAGGCACAATGCCTAATTTGAAAGTTACGAAATAGGTGAGAAGGAAGCAGATTAAATAATGAGGATAATTCAGAAAAATTCGCAAACACATTATTAATAAAGAGATCTTCAAAGCATTTCAGACCTTTCTTTTCCCAGAAAGAGAATGCAGAATCTGAAAAAGGAGGAAGAAAAAGATGATTATTATGTATAGGAGCCACGGTTGATGCCGAGGTAAATTTAAAATGACGAAATTGAAAGAATATTTTGAGAGAAGCGCACACTATAGGATTATCTGTGTAAAGTGACGGGGACATGGGGAGAGAAGAGAACACCACAGCAGGGAGAGATGTTGAAGTACAAGACTTGGCTTCTAAGTTGCCCCATGGTAAAGAGGAGGCTTGTACCCAGAACACCAATTTCTGAATGTTTGCCGCCCAATAATAATACATAAAATCAGGCAAGGAAAGCCCTCCACTTAGTCTACTTCTTTGGAGCAAAATTGTTGGAAACTCTAGGGCCCGGTTTCACAGACAGGGCTTAATATAAGCCAGGAGTAGGCCTTAATCAGTACTAGTTAATCTAGGGCATTTAAGTACCTTTCATGAACGTATCTTAAAATAGGCTTAGTTAGTCAGAGGTAGAGTCCTGGAGTAACTTAAGTAAGCTTAAATGAGAACACCTGAGATAGGCCTGATTAGGTTGAGTATAAGCACATGCTGTTGGTCTGATGGTGTTCATTAAAACCTGAAATGGACTACAAAACACTATTGTTGGTTTAAATCTTGACACGAAGCAATGGCAGAGGCAAAAAGAATTCGTTCAAAAAACTTTAGTGAGTATGAAAAAACACTACTAAAACAAATTTTGACAAACTATCCAGTTATTGAAAGTAAAACCCACACTACTGCTAGTGAACAAAAGAAAAGGAGTGCTTGGAATTCAATTTGCAATGAATTAAATGCAAATCAAAATGCAAAGGTATTTAATAAAAACATATTTAATGTTATTTAAAAGAACACTTGTTTATTTAAAAAAAAAAAAAAAGCACATAAATTCTGGACCTTTGGCTGGATGGGGTGGGTCGTTCGAACCACCCGAACCCCCCCTGGCTACGGGCCTGCAGATGATGATCACTTGAACAGTTCAGATGAAGAACTGAGCACAAATGGTACGTAAGAAAGAAATTGGTTACTTCCTTTGGTACATATTCCACTCTGTCAATCTTTATTCTTCTTAAGGATCATGTGAGTTTATTTATGCTTCTGTGTTTTTTTTTTCCCCACAGAACAGAGGGATCTGAACAAGTTGGAAGAGCCAGAGCACAGTGTGTGCCCTCCACATCTGCTCCAGCATCCCTGACAAAAGATGCTGCCACCACCTTTCAGAATAGAGCAAGCAGGATGACCATCCATGAAAAGTTAGCCAGAGAATTTCATGAGCAAAAAATTACAATTTATGAAGGAAGAGCATGAAATGAAAATGAGAATTCTACAGGTTGAATTGGATATGAAGTTGGAAGAAAGAGGTATGATACAAAAAAGATACAGTAAGGAGACAGCTGTGATTACAAGCCATGGTGTGTAAAAGATGGGTAAAAAAAAAAAATAATAAACAATTTGTCATTTACATATTCATGAGTGAAAGTATTTTATTTTACATTTTCAACCAGTATTGTTTAAGTGACTTTGTAAATTTTGCTGTTTTAATTTTGTACAGAACATTATCAAGGAAAAATAAGCCATAATAAATGCATTCCATATTGAAATTCATCTTATCTAGCTGAAGTGCTGTAATGTGAATGCAGCTCTATGTGCAAGTCCTCGTTGGCCATTGGCTGCCTCAGCCACTGCCACATCTGCTTCATCGTAATATTCCATTGGAGGATCAGGACAGCAGCGCTGCTTCAGGTAGTTGTGCAGCACCGCTGTAGCAATGATGACCTTGCAGCATCTTCTTGGGCTGAAACGAAGTGTATTGCGTAAACACTGGAATCGATTTTTCCATATTCCAAACATGCGTTCAACTATGCCTCTTGTTCGGATATGAGCTCTGTTGTATCTTTGCTGCTCCACTGTTGTGGGATTTATGTATGGAGTGAATAGAAAGTTACTCTGACCATATCCACTGTCACCAAGTAGAAGTCCACTATGCTGTCCTCTCTGAAACTGAGCGCACAATGAGGAGTTGAGAAAAATCCTTGAATCATGAGTTGAACCTTTCCAACGCACTACAATGTTTGCAAACTCTAAATTTGGTGTGCATACACCCTGAACATTGATTGAAAACCAGTTCTTACGGTTCCTGTACTCCTCAGCATCAGGAGTTGATGGGAACATGACATCCATCTATACAGCCAATGACACCTGGGAAGTGCCCATATTCATAAAATTGCACTCTGTAGTTGGCTTGGTCAGCAGCATCAGGAAACTTTATGAAAACACTCCTCAGTTCACAAATGGCTCTGCAGACTTCGTGAACTATTCTACACACAGTTGCTTCACTGGCACCACACAAATCACCAGTTTCACGGTGAAAGGTCCCAGATGCCAAAAACCTCAATGTGAGCAGAACTTGGAGAGAACTGGGTAAAGGCCTTCCTCTTAGAGACAGACAGGAAAGTGTAGGTTCTAGCAAAGATATTATCTCCAATGCATGTTGTTTGTACATGCAAAAGCGGTCTTGAAAAGCTGTGTCATCAAAGTAATGTAATGGATCACTCCTATCCAAAAGTACTCTTGCAGGCCTCTGTTGTGCACGTTGGTTTTCATTTAGATATTCCATGCTCCTCTCACAAACAGTGCTAAGCAGGAGTTAAACCTGCCTCCTTGAAGGATTAATTTAAGATTCAATTTAGTCATAGACTAGCTATAATCCTCCCTCTTGCAATCAGCTTTGTTTAATCCAGAATAGGCTAAATCTGTGACTATTTGAATCTATATCTGTGCAAGTCACTTCGAGTTAAGACAGCTCAAGTGGGCAGTTTAGTCTGGGACTAGGCTTAAACCCTGTCTGTGAAACCGGGCCTAGGAGTTTTACCTGCCCATATAAAGGAGGAGATTAACTGGTCTATATTCTTGAAGAAAGATTTGGGTAGAAACAAAGGGACAGCTTGAAAGAGGTAAAGAAATTTCGGGAGAATATTCATTTTTACGGCGTTCATCCTGCCTAGTGGAGACAATGGAAGAGCCGCCCATCTTGAAAAAGATGACTTCATATATGAACTAAAGGAGTAAAATTTGCTGACTATAAAGCAGAATAAGAAAGGGTAACATTAACACAAAGATACCTAGAAAATTTGCCAAAATCATCTAACAGACATATTAACTCAGGAATAGATGCAATTGGATCAGTAACATAGAGTAATAAGTCGTCAGCGTATAGAGAGAATTTATATTCGATTCCGTTGCGGATTATATCTTCCAGTAAGTGTTCTAAGCATTTTTGAAAGGGGCTTAATGGCTATGGCAAAAAGTAATGGAGATAGGGGGCATCCCTGGCGTGTACCCCGTGATAAGGTGAAATACTCAGAATTAACACTGTTGGTGTAAATTGAAGCTTGAGGGTCAGTATATAGTAAACATATCCATGATATCAGTCCATCCCCAAAACCGAACTCCTCCAGTACCCTAAAAACATAAACTCACTCTATCCTATCAAATGCCTTTTCGGTGTCTAACGAAATGATTACCTCAGAGGAGCCACTGTTTTGTCTTGAGTATACGATATTAAAAAGAGTGCGGATGTTAGAAAATGAATACCGTCCTTTAATGAATCCTGTTTGAGATAATACTAGGAAGTACTACCTCTAAACGAGAGCCCAAAATTTTGGCTAAAATCTTAACATCAACATTGAGGAGGCTAATAGGTCTGTATGAGTTACATAATGTTGGGTCTTTCCCATCTTTAGGTAACAGAGTTATAGATGCTTGTTTCAATGTTGGAGGTAACGTACCTAGATCTAAAGATTCCTCAAATACAGACAAAAGCAATGGGGCCAATTTGACATGAAATTTCTTATAAAATTCAGATGGCAACCCGTCTGGGCCAGGGGATTTCTTAGATTGCAATGAATTAATCGATTTAGTAGTCTCCTCTAAGGTAATGGGTCCGTCAAGTTTAGGCACTGAAAGAGAATCGACCTTAGGGAAATTGATATGCCTTAGAAATTGGTTCATTTCTTCAAAATTGACAGAAGCTTCAGTTTTATACAGAAAATAATAAAAGTTTTCAAAAGCTGAATTAATCTCCACAGGATCTGAGGTTAACACGCCATTCGGACCGCTCTATTTGAGTAATAAAGCGTGAAGTGGTTCGGTTTCGAAGCTGATGGGCCAAAAGGCGACGACCTTAACCCCGTGTTCATAGTAATTGCCACGTGTGTGTAACAAAAGTCTCTCTGCCTCACCTGTGGATAACAAATTGAATTCTGCCTGCCAATTAAGCCTCTGTTTATGTAGTTCAGGAGTCGGGCTATGAGCATACTGGTCAACTAAAGCTTAAATATTCTCAGATAACTTTTTTATCCTTTTCCTCCATTCTTTATTAACATAAGCAGAGTAAAAAAATTATCTGTCCTCCTAAAAAGGCCTTCAAAGTTTCCCACAGTAAGGAATAAAAGATTGAATTGGTCTGGTTAGTAAGGAGAAAGTCATCTACTCAATTAGAAATATATTCACAAAATGCTGAAACAGATAGAAGTAAAGAATTGAACCGCCAGGGTGGTCGAGAAGTGTGAAATGAAATAAGAATATCAAGACTTAGAGGGGCATGATCTGAACTAACAATGGGTAAATATTCAGAGTTTACAACCTGAGGAATTAAAGAATTATTGACAAAAAAATTATCTATATGAGAGAAAGATTGATGGACATTCGAGTAGAATTAATATTTTCTTACTGTAGGATTAAAGTGTCTCCATGGGTCAATATAACCATTCTGAACCATAAACTCTTGACATAGCAGAGGGAGCTTTCTTAACAGTACTTGATTTATCTAAATCTGGATCAGTAACACAGTTTAGGTATCCCCCAAATATCAGAAGATATGTGTTCAGAGCTGGAATCCTTGACAACAAATTCTGAGCAAAGAGAGCATTATCAAAGTTCGGGGCATGTTCATTTACCAGATCTTCTGGTGTTTGTAAAATTTTCCCTTTCACAATTAGGTATCTACCATTCACATCAGAAATAACATTGTCAACAGAAACGTGGACAGTCTTATTAATCAAAATGGCAACTCCTCTAGACCTAGAATCAAAGCTGGAATGAAAAACGTGATGTCCAACGAGATTGGAGTCTGTATTGATCCTTGAGGCACAGATGTGTTTCTTGGAGGAATAAAATGTCAGGTTTTTGTAGTTTCAAATGTGTTTTTGTTCCAACTCAAAAATCTAACTGAGCTTCTTGTATTGTCCATCAAACTAGGTTAATATAAAAATAAAGAGATGGCCACAAGCAGATGAAAGAAGAGAAAAACAAACAAAAAATACGATACATAAAATTGGGGAAAAACCACACATCAAACCACCCCCCACCCTACCCTGAACATCACTCACTTTCTTCTCTCCATTCCCAAACAATGGAGGCAGAACACCAATACTCTGGAACCTCCGATGCTCAGAAGCCATATCTACTCGTATCTGTCACATGAAGTCACTCCTGAACATATGGAGTAACATAGAAAACATTAATTTCAGGCAACATGAAAAACAATTGTCCTAACTCACTTGGTTAACAGTTATCAATTAGCAGAGTACAACTGCTAATAGAATGATGTTCTTTGCATATTTATCTCTGTGTGATACCTGAGAGGTTGAATACCGTTCGTTAAACCATCGCTGTGGTTCTTTGGGACAGTCTAGTTGAAACTTTTAATCGCCAAGGTCAATTATCAGGCGAGCCGGGAATCTAAGGAAGAATCTCACGTTCTTCTCACGCAGGCCATTTCTCATAGCTGCCCTCTGCTTAACGACGCTAGAGTTGAAATCAGGAAAGATGAAGACCTTACGGCTCTGATAGAAGAGCTGGTTCCAGTTCCCTCACCGAAATGCCTTTTCTTGATCGTGCGGTTTCACTACTTTACCGATAATCACTCTGGGCCTTTGATTTTCCCAGTCAAGCAAAGATGCAGGGCCAATACAGTGCACTCTATCCAGCAGTGGGGGAGTTGGAAAGATTTCTGACCCTAGCACATCCTGGAAAAATTGTGACATAAATGTAACAGGATCGCTCCCTTATGCTCTCTCAGGGATGCCGATGACCCGGAGATTGCAATGCTTTCTCGGTGAGTTGTTTGTTAGCTGAATTCAATTTTAGCACCGTCTGTTCCAGTGCTACAATGCGGTCACTGTAATCATTCATGTGCTGATCGAGCTCGTCAATATGTCGTCCTTGTGATTCAATGCTCGATTTAAAACTCTTGAAAGACGCAAAAACCGGGACAAGAGCAGAGTCAGTGGCTGCTTTCACCTGTTCTGCGATGGTAGATGATAGCTCAGAAATCGAAATGCTCGGGAGCTCACTTCAAGTGCGTCTTCTCACTCACATGCTCAACCGGAAGTTCACCAGTGTTAATTTTTTTTACACCTCACTATTTTCAGTACACTATGAATGTTTACAAGTTCATTTTTGCATTTAAGTAAAATAAAGAGAATTGCAACTAAAACCAGTTTCTTTTCTTCTTATCACCTTATTGTTCCTGGCACCTAAGCAAAGAATAATGAAAAAAAAAAACACTTTGATTTGCCAAGCCATTAGAACCGCACCAAACTGAAAACCATGGTTAAAAAACCGAGGTACATATTGAACCGTGGGTTAACTGTATTGTTGCATCCCTAATCTGTATACAAATCATTTTATATAGAGGGAACTCAATGCTGTGTCACGACATATGTCAAATGGCTTTAAAAATATCTGGATGACAGGCTTTGACTTGCCAAACCAAAGTGATGACAACAGGTTATGTTCTTTTCCTTTGATCTGGTGGCAGCTTATTGATATTTAGATGAATCGGCTAGAGAGATTTGAATGATTCGTATCCACAAATCTATCACTGTTTCACGGTAATGTTAAAATTGTTTTGATTTGAATGTGGACTCTCATGACTTCATCTAAAATATCACAAATTGTTATTCTATACCCATCAAGCTTTGTTTATTAGACAACACCTACAGCATGCTGCGCATAAAAGCAACAAGTGCAGGAGAGGTGGTCAAAGAAGGAGCAGAGACAGGATTTTACCTCTCTGAAAATAGCTAGGAAGATGTTTGCTTCATCATTAGTAACAGATGAAAGTTATTTCTTGGAGAGAAACAAGTAAAATACTTGAATAAGTATTGTAAGTATTGCACACTCTCAAAAATCAGAAAGTCACAACCGAGATTAAAGCAATGTAAGCTATTTCTGTAGACCATTTTCAATGCCAGGTTAACAAGTTCAGTCTGGTTCAGTCTATTCACATCCACCACTAGGCCTCTATCCTCAAGAGCTTGGTTGGGGTACAAATGGTTTAATACCTGGGCTCTGAAACAGCAACCACCACCGTGTCTGCTCACCTCCCCAGCTCTACCTTACTGTGACCTCTTTGTTCTCTTTTATGTGTCTTCTAACTGGTCCAACAGCCTGCAGCTGAAGCTCCCTATCAGAGGATAAATGGTGCACACCTGTGTTGGAGGAGGTATCCCTGGTCCTGAACATTACTAGCTACCCTGACCTTTGGTGCATTCCAAATGGGATATATTGCCCTCTGAAGGGCACTTTGAAGTGAAAACAATCACGGCAGCCATATTGAAAGGTCGTTCCAAACCGAAGTGTTCAAAACTGGCCATTTCAATGGGCCCTTCAGAATGAAGGATTATGAAAGGTGCAACTGATGGACACTTTGGGGCCCATAATCCTTTGCGCTGATTCTTTCCATGAAGATGGCGCCTTTGTGTAATCACGGATGATGACGCAGAAAGGCATTTCAACCAACAGTTGTTTCGTCCCCCACACCCTTCAACCCTTTGAAACTCTCACTTCAGAGGGTAAACCTTTTGAAGGGATTAGGGCATAGGGATGAACCCTTCTGAATGGAACACAGGGCTTATGTCCTCTGTGACAGTGCTCTCCATGGTGCTGAAGGTGACACGTCGCATTGTGAAGAACCATGTTTTCGGCTGGCCCCCACAATACATATTCATCTAAACACTGTTTTCAACAGTGTCTGTGGCAACAAGATGTTCACTAACAGGTACCACTGATTAAACATTTCCAACTTCTTTTTACCCCAAAGCGAAGGTCAAAAATGGAACTTAGCTGGGAGTATATCAGGACCTTAAATTGTGCAAACATATTTGTAATCACAAAGAATATGTGCTGCTCATGGCTGCAACCATAAAACTCACATCTGGACTACTCTTTTTCATCTCCTGGCACATCAGTTCCTTTTTGTCTTTCAGAGTTTTTTCCTGTGGGGAGATCTGAGAGAATGTTCATTTCGGGCATTTTTGAAAGAAGCAGTAAAGTGTTCCCTACATTCAAAATTTGTACATCTGAAGTCATATTGTGGCTCTAACAACTAATACATAAAAGTCTATGCATTTGCTACATTTGTTTTCATAGGTTTAATATTACAAATAATATACATGTACTGTATAACATAAATATACACTGATTCTTATTAAAGCTACAGAAGATATTCAGTCAAGAGTAGTGAGTGATGTTCTCTTTGTCTTCTGTTGTTTGATTAACATTAAGCACAAAGAAAGAAGATTTATTAGGCTGCTGTCACATTAAGTGCTGCATGTATCGTTACATCTGCACTTCTTTCTAAACCATTTAGTCCGCTTTAAGACACAACCATCTGCGTTTATGTGAATACTCACCAAAATAACGATTTTTTTTGCATTTTATGCTTTTATTTAGATATGACAGTGTAGTGTTTGACAGGAAGTTGAAGTGATGGAGATAATAATATAGGGGGTGACACCTTTACAGTGTTAAAAGGTCCACAAGCTATAATTCAAAACAGGTTCAGCCCGCAGTGCAATGGCAGTAATATGTCTACATTCAAATTTTTCACATCTGAGGTCATTTGCGGCTCTAAAACTAATAAATTTTACCTGCATTTGCTACATTTGTTTTTGGCCAAATAATTTTGATATATTGCACAGCCCTAGCTGCAGCCCTAACTCATATCAAACCAAATTATTTAATATAAATGGGATGTACAGCCAAACTTTACTTTGGGACCACCATTAAATTGCCTGCTCACATGTATGGGTTGAAGGGGTGATGTCCATTTTAGTTCATGTTGTTCCATGACCTTTAGTTCAGTTCAGTCTTTTTACCAGTTCATAACACCTTAAGTACTCTATTAACAATGCAACATCCGGTTCAATGATGAATGACAATCTGTGGGTCACACAACTGGACTGCCTAATTTTGCCAAGTTGGTTAAGAATTTGATAGTGTCCAACAGACAGGAACATTCCTTCTGAACACTTAGTCCCATTGAGAGATGCAAGAGACACTGCAGTGGTATTTGGCAATTTGTCCTCTATAGAAATGTTATCTTGTCCCGTCCCCGCCCACAACACTCATGTTTTGTCCCACTGCACAAAACCTATGCAGATTTTCACTACATCAGCTGGGAAAGATTCGAATCTCATCTGCTGAACAACAGTGCCGCATCCACAATAGGCTCTGCTTATACTGTGGTGCCTCAGGCCATTTCACCACTGCATGTCTGCTAATAGCCAGGGCTCACCACCTGAGTAAGGTAAATACCAAAATTTCTTATAACACACCTATTACATTTCAAAGACTTACATGATTGCTCACAACCAAGGTGAAACCAGTGGCCCCTAACAAGTGAGTACTCCAATTTCTTGAGGGAAATGCAAAAAACTGGTCATTCACCATACAATTGATTTACCAAACATTGATGGACAACACAATTCAATTCACAACAAAATGGTCAGATTGGAGTGACTATTAAGAAGAAGTATGTGATCATTCGAATGTGGCATGAATAAAAGACCTTCAACATACTAGAGCTACAAATAAATAGCTTCCTGGTGCTACATTTCAGCACACAGGAAACCTGATGGAAAAGGCAACAGTAGCTTGGAAACCAGACAAGCTAATCTTATCATTTGGCAAAGACAACAGGCAACAATGGTACATCTAAAGAATATACAGTGCCCAACAGATGGCAAAAGTATGCCTACCAGACACAAAAGTGTTTATCTTGATGATTAATTGTTCACAAGCACTTCTAATTGATGAACAAATGCACTTGAAGCACATGAATTCATACATTCAGAAGATGATGAATATTATTTCCCCATTACCCTAAAATCAATTTGTTGCAGAAATGAATTTCCTTCATTGGAAAACGACTACCACAAAGGCCAAATTGGAACATTGGGCCCGACAGTTAAACTAAAAAGTCTTTCCAAAAACTTTGTTTTATCTTCAAAACAAAATTCGGTTCTCCTGAAAGGTCTCTCATTTGTCCTGGCACCCCACGGTTTCAAAACACAGAGTATATCACAGTACAAGTATATCACAGTAAAATCAAATTGGAAACACTTTTTGAAGGCAAAAAAGCCATAAGACCAGAAAGAAACAGTTCCTAAGAAGGAACTTCCTTTCACCCATGGATCTGACTGGATGACAGCTCTATCTAGTCTTCCCAAACAGATAGCTCAAATTATTAAAGCAGATTACTATGCATACAAACATCTCAACTGGGGGACGTTGCGGAATTAAACTTATCCAGAGGTGAAAGGAAGGCGATTGAGGAAATTGTAATATAGTTTTAAAGCCTGCCAATATGGGCAATGCAGAGGTTATAATGGATAGAGACCAGTACCTATGGGAGGGACAGAGGCAGTTAGCTGTAACTCAACATTACCGTCCCCTGAGTCACCCATATTCACTTAAATGATGAGAGTGGTAAAACACATTCTAGAGGAAATGTGTGGAAAAAGGTATTATCAGCGGTAGACAGAGCGAGTATCCCCTGGGATCTGGCACCCCCAGACCGATGAAATTTTATCTTTTACCAAAAATTCATAAGGACACTAAGGTTTGGAGCTTGACATTTCAAATCCCTTCAGGCAAACCTATTGTATTGGAGTGTAATAGTGAAACTTAAAACATAGCAGAATACATAGAATTGCATTTAAATCCCATTTCACGGAGACACTTCAGCTACCTTAGGGACACTTATGATTTCTTTGAGAAAGCCAGTCGTCTTCAGATTCCTGCTTTCCTTGTCTTTTTATTTACCATTGATATTGACAGTTTATACACAAACATAGAAACAGAAGCTGGCATCCAAGCAGTAAAAAACTGCATGGAAAAAATTCCAGATGCAAAAGACCAGATGAATACATACTGAGACTATTGGAAATTAGTTTAACAAAGAATGATGTCTTATGCAAACATCTTTATGGCCTCTTGGGAGGACTCTCCCTTTCCTATCAAACATTTTGCTTATTATCATTACCTAGATTACATATGGGGAATATGGACTCACTCTAGTAAGGAATTCACTGCTTTTCAATAACACATTTAAACCAATCAGGCCTCCATAAAAATTAAATTCATTCATTTAAATTTTGGATGTTGTGGCCTACAAAGGCCTTACTTTCTCAGAAACTGGCAAACTATAAGCTTTTAAACCAAACATATATTTAAGGGAATAACTAAGTCTCAATTATTAAGATTCTATAGAATCTGCTCAGAAGAATCCCAGGTTTAAACTGCTACAAGAACCTTGTTGGGGCACTGAGGATACTTGGAGCACTTGGACACTCTTGTTCATTTTTGAGGAGAATTCTAAAATCATTTAAAAATTCTATAGCTCATCCAGTTTCTAATGAACAACCCAGCAATACAATTCCTTTGGAGGCTTTCATCAATTTTGTTTTTGTAAAATGCCTTTTTGTAAAAAGGAAAGGCTTTCACTCAATCAGTGTTTAGGTTGCACAGTGAAATCATGGTGGAGACAGAGAAGACATGCACTATTATATTTGCAGCAGCTGTGTTGCACAACATTTGAATAGACCAGGGGTTCCCAAACTGTTACGACCGTCTAGGGGTCTGTGTTGTAACAAAAAAACGAGTGTCACAACCAGAGAGATTTGGAAAACGTATTCTCTTTTTATTTCTGGGCAAAATATAAGGGTTCCAGCTTCAGAGGTTGACCATGCCAAAATAATAAACAAAATAGACTTCGTTTTAGATAAACTAAATTCCTGAGTCAAAAGAAAATAAAATAAAATACACAATCCTTCCCTAACTCCCTAAACCAAAAACAGAGTGCAAAATATGTACAGCAAAAGAAATGGTGTCAAACCTCCTACAACCCTTGATTTGTTGAAAGTGCTATTTACAAAGAGTAATATATATATACAAATCGATGACTAACAAATCCGATACACAATCTACATTCGTATTCGAAACAGGCTTAAGTCACATCAACAACAAGACAAAACCGTTCTCTCTGGCAGGATACTCAAATACACAAAGATCGAATTGAAAAACGGAGACGCAACACAAAGATACACGCGGTGGCACGAAAGGCATCTGAAAGGTGTTTGGGGTGGTCCTTTTATTCTGATTGGTTGATGAGACGAACCAATCACCGCGTCCGGTGAATTATCTGGGGGGCACCCATCTGAAAAGCCAGCAAGTACACAAAGAACAGCAGAGGGCAGAATAACACAAACTCATAACACGGTCCTGGAGGGCCGGTTTCCAGCAGAGTTTAGCTCCAACCCTCATTTAGACACACCTGAACCAGCTAATTAAGCTCTTTAATGCTAATTAAGGCGTACTAGAAACTTACTGGTAGGTGTGTTGAGGCAAGCTGGAGTTAAACACTGCAGGACACCGGCCCTTCAGGGCCGAGTTTAGGCACCCCTGGCATTGACAATGGAGTGTCTCTTCCTGTGGAAGATTTGAGACCAGTGGAGGCAGAGGTGGAACACATCAAGGAACAAGTCGCAGAACAGCATTTGATGGCACGTCTCATCCGAAGCAATATAATTCGGCTGATCTACCCTGCAGATTGTAGGCCTAATGTAATGTATAAAGATTGTAAACTGAAATGTATATAAAAAAGCAAAATGTATCTGGCTTTATATAAACATACGCTTTATTTTATTTTATTTTACATGTAATTTTTCACATTTTAACATTTGACATTTTTGTAATGTCACAAAGCATAAGCACAGTGGATAAACTCAAGCTGTTCAAAATGATTGCTGGGTCATTCCGTGTCAAATCAACCAAATTTCAGAAAACTTCCCCGGTTCAAATTTTTGATTTTGCTAAAAAAAAAAAAAAAAAATCTGAAGAAAGATAAACATGTATTGTGATGAAAGCCAAAACATTAAATGTCATGGATAAATATTTGCTGAGTAATCCACTTTATTGTAGAGGGGGGTCAAAATGACAATTTTTCACCTGAGATTCAGAGTCAAATTACAGGGGGTAAAAATGACTTCAGACAGACGGCAACGTTGCATAATGTCAAATTTGTACACAGAGATTGGTAGGTTAGTAATATCTATTGACTGTCTGTAACTCTAGAAATAATAAAGATATCTTAATGCCCTTTTAGATATTGGGCCGTAACAAACTTTCATTTTTCTGTCTTCATTTTTAAGGCCCTATATGGTTTGGTTCCAGAGATATTGGGATCTCAGTATGGCTTCAATGATAATTTTTTTTTAATTGTACACATTGTCAGTGGTCAAAAATCAAATGTAGGTCACTTTGCAAAAATATGATTCTTCTTTTCTTTTAAAGGGGAATGTCTGAAGATCAAATAATGTAGAAACTAGATACGTATTTTGTCTCCTTCTGTCAGAACAACTGCATTGAACATACTGTCTGAGTGCCATAAATATTATTTTTTTCTAAAATTTGTGTGTGTATCACAAAGTATTTAAAATATTGCCATATGATTTCAGATTGTAATTCTTTCTTTTGGAATCTGTCAAGGCCCTCAGCACCAGAGATATGGTGATCACAATAAGGCTTTGTTTTCAGATTGCTGAATATTATCCATTTTCATTGCTTGAAAACCAAATGTTGGGGAGTTTAACAGGATAGGACAGGGCCAAATGCTGGAATAATTGTCATGGGTTGACACAATGACTGCTGCTTATGTACAGTTGCAATAATGATTGACAGGACTGAACTGAATGATTTGGCTCCTGAATCTACATTTGGAATTTTATTTAATGAATTAAGAATTAAAAAAAAAAACAGACAAAACCCTAAAATAGTGTTAATAATTGTAATTATTAATCATAACCACAATTCAACAATTAATTAAGCTACATTTCAAATTGGCAGCGTTTTTTTATGGTCCCGCATTATGTCGCAAAGACATAAATGTAAAGTAACCCCTCATTTGCACAGCGATTCCAAGATCCAAGATGTTCATGTCTTTCTGTCTTCAGTCGTGAAGAAATTATGGTTTTTGAAGGGAAACATTTCAGGATTTTTTCCTAGTAGTAGTTTAAATGCAGCTTCAAAGGCTCTAAAGGATCCCAGCCGAGGAAGAAGGGTCTTATCTAGCAAAATGATTGGTCATGTTTTTCAGAAAATAAAAATTTGTTTACTTTTTAAGCACAAAAGCTCATGTAGCACAAGCTCTGAGATGCACATTCACAACGCTATGTACTATTGAATCAGGTTGAAAGGTCGTGCAGAACGTAGGCGGAACTACAGACCCAGTGTTCACAAAGCTGGGTCAAAGCAAAGACTAAGGAAGTGCAAGTAAGTCAAACACTGTTTACAAACAAAAAGGTACAACGATGTCAGAAGATTCTGAAGTTGTAGGAGAAAATGAGATGGAGTTTTTCGCAATACTCTACATTTTTGAGCCAAAGTACACAGACGATGAACTCGATTCATAGCGTCGTGGACGCGCATCCCAGAGCCTGTGCTACACGAGCGTTTGTGCTTAAAAGTGTTAAATTTATTTAAAAAAAAAAAAAAAAAAGATAGATCTTTTGCTAAATAAGACCCTTCTTCCTCGGCTGGGATCGTTTAGAGCCCTTTGAAAAACGAAATTTTGGAAGTTCAAAATTGGGGCACCAATGAAGTCCATTATATGAAGAAAAATCCTGAAATGTTTTCCTCAAAAACCATAATTTCTTAACATCTGAAGACAGAAAGACATGAACATCTTGTATGACAAGGGGGTGAGTAAATTATTTGTAAATTGTTGTTCTGGAAGTGGACTTTAAACTAAAAAAAAAAGTGATTTATTCATGGGAAACTCTTTCCACGCTGACATCTAAAACGGTTTCTTTCTTGAGTGAGTTCTCATGTGGTAATTAAGGGTCACTTGACGTCTGAAACACTTTCCACACTGGGCACATGTAAACGGCTTCTTTCCAGTGTGAATGTCCATGTGAGTCTTAAGAGATCCTTTTCGTGAGAAGCTCTTTCCACACAGTTTGCAGGTGTGAGGGTTTTCTCCAGTGTGACTGCTCATATGGGAATCAAGGGATTGTTTATGTCTAAAACTCATTCTGCACTGAGAGCATGTGTAAGGTTTCTCTCCAGTGTGAACTCTCATGTGAGTCTTGAAGCTTACTTTGTGAGCGAAACTTTTTCCACACTGCTGACATATAAAACAATCATCTCTTGAGTGAATTCTCATGTGGGAATTAAGGGTGTCTTTATGCGTGAAACTCTTTCCACACTGCTCACATGTGAACGGCTTCTCTCCGGTGTGAATTCTCATGTGGGATTGAAGGGCTTTTTTTTGTTTAAAACTCTGTCCACATTGAGGGCAGGTGAAAGGTCTCTCTCCTGTGTGAATTCTCATGTGGCTTTTAAGGTTCCCTGTTTGATTGAAACTCTTTCCACACTGTTGGACATGTGAAAGGTTTTTCTCCGGTGTGAATTCTCATGTGGACTTTAAGGTTTCGATGATTGCTGAAACACTTTCCACATTGACAGCAGGTGTTAGATTTGGTCTTCTGGGCTCTTTTTCGTGAAGACGTCTTTTCAATCTTTATGGTTATTTTTTCAGTTATAAAATCATGATGTTCCTCATACTGATGCTTCTCCTCTAGTTCATTCAGTTCTTGACTCTCCTCTTTCAGTGACTTCAGGTCTGCAGTTAAAAAAGCAAATACTTGTTACACCCACACTGAAATATTGACAATAACATACTATTTTTTATTAAAACTGTACTATTCTGTTAAAAAAAAGAACAATGCAATATCACTGTATTTGGGAATGTGAAGAAGTTCAGAATTTTTGGAAAGGTGTGAAAGGAATGATAGAAAAGATCCTTGATGTTAACATATCACTGTCACCTTTAATCTTTTTATTTCATTTATATCCTAAGGAGACCAAGTTAAAAAAGACGGAGCATATGTTTATAAATATATGTATTTTTCAAGCGAAAACGGCTTATTTCTTTAAATTGGAAAAGTATATGTGCACCAAATATAGGTCGTTGGCTGAAAGAGATGGTAACAAACATGTCAATGGAAAAGATAACTTATATATTAAAAATAAATACATACTTTTTGGAGATTGGGGACCTTTCGAATTGTTTTTAAAATGTGGTGGAGCTGGAAATGTGTTGATAGAAGACTAAGAAAAGAGGTGATATTGTATATTAATGTAAAATACTGAGAAGCCTTTTGTTTTGTTTTGTTTGTTTGTTTGTTGGTTTATGTTGTATCTGGTACATGGAAATTTGTACATACACGTGTATAGTTAAAATGCAATAAAAAGGAATAAAAAAAAAAAACAATGCAATAGGGTTGAATTTAGGTGGTGATTTAGATTAAATGCTAAAGAGCAAGAACACAAAACATATACTGATCACAGCAAAATCTCCCATGTTAAATGAACACTGATCAAAGATTACCAACCCAAACACGCCTTAACAGGAGTGAATCTTAAATTATTGTCTCATATTCTGGTCATATTCATATTCAAGTTCTGATATTCTAGTATTATTTTTAATATACAGCATTTGGATTTATTTTGATTCATTATTATCACAACAACTTGTTGACTGTTTTTTTTTCTTGCAAGGGCCGTATGTATAAAGATGCTCAGATTAAAATTTTAGTCTTAAGTCTGTCAAAATGATAAGAATGATGTCATTTTACTCTTAATTCTAGACTTAAGATTAAGAGTGATTCATAAAGGTTCCTGAGTGTTAAGACTAGGTCTCAGGTCTCTAAATTATTTAAGAGAGCTGGAGAGGTCTCCTAGCCTAATTAGGAGTAACAAGATGGCAACAAAAAGGAGGAGACAAACACTTTCCAAGATATGACGTATTGGAGTTTTATGATGATATGGAACTGATAAAACAATACAAACTTTATCATCAAGATTATATATATATATAAAATAAAAAAAAAAAAATGTTTTTCATAACTGACCAAGTGAGAAATTTAATAACTTCTTCCACTGTAAAAATCAATGTTCTAACTGCAGAAATTAAAGTAGTAATTACCTTTTTTCGCTGAAAAAAATGAAAAATGCAGCAATGTACCAGTGATGACACAGTAAGCAGGGTCTTAAAAATTGTGACACTAACCCCCACCAAACACAACAGTGACCAAAAGTGATGTGTGGAGGGGTTTAATGACCTCACATTTCACTTAGAACATCAAAATATGAAAAAACAAAACAAAAAAAAAAAACACATAGGTCAGTGTTGGTACGTGCTTTCAATTGAAAGCTAAAACAGTCGCTAGATGTAGCTGATGAAGATGAGGTCATAATGGTGATGTATCACTGATCTATATAAATCTAAATATATCTAAATACAGTTTGTCCAAGAAATCCTTTTTTTGTTTGTTTGTTTTTCTAGGCTTTGAATAAAGTCTCAAAAGAAGTGAGGTCACTAAACATTTATCACTAAATTGGCAACATTAACAGACTACAACATAATCAGTTAATCAATTAACATTTAGTTGGTCCTCTCCTGCTTTTGCATGTGATCATAATTTATTTGTGTGACAGCATGGCCAAAAATTATTACCGCACAATTTGCCGTGTTTCATTGCATTATTATCAGAAATAAAACAATTGACTTCAAGCAAATATGCTTACAAAATCAGTAACACATTTTTTTCTCTTGGCCACTAATGTATGGCAGTTCATTGACTGACCATCAAACCATGTTGCAAAAACAAGCCACTTTAATAAGGATTGTGGGCTTTCTTGGAGTTATTGGAGCTGTTGATGAAACTCATGTTCTAACTATAAAGGAGGAGACACGCCAATAGAAAAAGATTTCAAAACATCAGTAATAATTTGTGATAATTTTGCACAGTGCAAAGCATTTTTAAAATTTTCCCTTCAGTCAACACTTCAGAATAAGCCTTAGACTTTACTGAAAGCTTTTAGCTTCTTTATAAAAGTCTCCTACTCTTAGAAAATACCTACTTTTTACTAAGAATTTTTTTAAACTTAAGTCTAAGTTTAAGACTATTCTTAAGAGCATTTCTGAGAAGTTTTATACATACAGGCCCTGGCAACACAAGTAAGTAAACACTTGTACCTCTTACTTTGTAATTTCTCGCACAGTGCATACAGAAGAGAGACGCGTCCTTGATGCACATTTAAATATGTCATTAATGACAGGTTGTTCAGGTTGGTTCCATACACAGTGCGCAGAATTTATGCATTTGTCACTACGTGCATTTTCCAGGAGTTGGCTGACACAGTTCAGTCACGTGTGTACAGAACAAGAGTAGTGTTACTGGATCATAGCACTGCATTCGACACCATAGACCACAAAATTCCTTTGAATAGACTTAAACATTATGTTAACATCAAACTGCATTGCTATTGTTCAAATTGTACTTTTCTGACCGTCATCAATGAAGAGGCATCATCTCTGTCATGCCTGTGGGCCACAACTGTGTAGCTGCTGGTGCAGTGATAATCTGTTTGTTAATAACATAATACATGCATGTGTGCTGTTGTTAGCTAGAAAGAGATATCTACAAGAGACAAAGTTAAATTGATGGTTCTAGATTTAATTATTTTAACTGAGATGAGTTTCGTGAACACAAAGTGTTTGAGAAGTGTTTCTACTGTTATTAATTGTATTTTAAGAAATATTTTAATGCTTATAGTGTTATTAAAGGGACCCCAGGACATCCAAGATGTAGGTGACTTTGTTTCCTCAGTAGAACACAAACAAAGATTTTTAACTCAAACCATTGGAGTCTGTCAGTCATATAATGGCAGTCAATAGCTACCGAATTTTTGAGAAAAAAAAAAAACGTACACAAACAAAACTGAATTAAACCTTGTGACTCGTGACGGTGCACTGATGTCTTAAGACACGAAACGATCAGTTTGTGCGAGAAACTGAACAGTATATATATCATTTTTTACCTTTGATTCACCGCTATGTCCTACTGTCCTGAGCGCATGCACAGCATCTGGCACGTGACATGTGTACGCGCTCTCACGTATTATACACAAGCACCGGAAGCAATCTGAGAGTGCACAGAGAGGGAAGTCAACCACTAAAGAAAACTTGCTTTTACTAAATCACAACTATCTTATTAGTTAATTTTCATAAGGGCAACTTTACAAATAAAAAGGACACATACAATGATCTTGTTCACATACTTCTGTTCGATGTGAAAAAACCATAGGCACAGCTGATTATATCAGTCGTACGTAATCCCCTCCTGGGTCTCTAAAATCATCAGGGGAAAAATCGCTGCAAGGCCTTTACAGTTTTAGTATGTTTATGGGTGTGTTGATATCCAGCTGAAGAGTAAGCAACAATAACTTCAGACGATCAGGCTCAGAGGTTTGGGATCAGGCTCAGAAGTTGTCCTACTGTCCTGAGTTAGGCTGAGTTAGTTAGCAGTGAATCAGAGGTAAAAAAGAAAAAAAAAAAAAAGAATACCGATCGTTTTGTGTCTTAGGACATCAGTGTATTGTCACGAGTCGCAGGGTTTAATTTGGTTTTGTCTGTGCATGTTTTTTTTAGTCTGAAAGATTTGGTAGCCATTGGCTGCCATTATATGACTGACAAACTGCAACGGTTTGAGTTAAAAATCTTACTTTGTGTTCTACTGAAGAAACAAAGTCACCTACATCTTGGATGCTCTGGGGGTAAGCAGATAAACATTAAATTTTCATTTTTGGGTGAACTATATATATATAAAAAAATATAAAAAAAAATATATATATATATATATATTTAGTGGAGTCAAATAAGTCTGCAGTACTAATATTCTCAGCACTAACAGTAACTGGGCAAACACTGTGCTGTCTGCTCTTGAATCACTCTCACTCAGTGTTGTCAAGTCAATGGATTTCCTGTGGAAACACTGTCTTTAACACTGTTGCCGCAGGTTGTTTTTGATGTCCGCGGGTTGAATCGACACCAATAACATCATATTTATCCCCAGAAATGCAACTTACCAGGGGAACCCTGACAAAAAAACATGCATTTTATCCCCCAGAACGTCGCATTTCAAGGACCCCCTCTTTGAAATGTGATAGGGTTAGTTTTGAGTAGCACATGGGCGGGTTGTGTTGTGAAAACCTGGAAGTCCTGCTCTCACTGTACTTTGACGTCCTACACTGATTGGTCTGTTCAGTGCCACTTCAAGTCTAAAGCCCAAAGTATACTTCAATTTTGCGTGTACACTAGTTCATGCACACTATCAAATGGAAAATACTTTGAAAGTACCTCAACATTAATTTAAATGCTTGCCATAACACTACATAATTATAATTTTATGGATTAATAACAAACCTGTTTCAATAATTAGGCATTTCTTCTTTTTTAAGTGAACAGGTAAAAAAAATCTACTTGCTACTTGAGAATGTTTTTCCATTTACTGTTCTTTGATTTTATACAGCCAATTTACATTATTGAAGACCCTGTCTGTGCACAAATAAAATAAAGAGATTGCAAAATTATATTTAAGAATGATTTAATTACACTTCAATGAATGTTGTGGGGTCAGTTGTCTATTCAAGAGTAAATTGTACATATATATATATATACACGTGTTGCAGCATTGTGGGTGAGTGTGTGACAGATGTGGCTTTATTTTAATAAAAAATTTTCTTTCTAATACAAGCAGTCTCTGAGAAACTAAATTAAATGCAAAAAGTGTTGCATCCGTCCCCACTCTTCCCTATCATTCATTTCTGAAGAGCTGGACATTTGAACAAAAATCAGATGAATGAGTTCAATGAAAGAGAAAACTTTGAGAATGAAAACCAACCTGTTTGTTCCTCAGTATCTTCCTGTTTGACTCTGAATGCTTCTTCAATCTTCATGTCTTCACTCTCCTCTTTAATAAATGCCATCTTCATAATAGTGTCACATGGATCTTAGTTGATTTTACTAGGAATATTTCTGCGTTTTTAAGATGAGAATAATAAACAGAAAGAAAAACGAATGGAAATTACATAGTCAGCACACTAGTAAGCGAGTCAGAGTGATGGACTTATTACAATTTATATATGATATTTAATAACTTTGATCAACACTTACAGTTGGCCGCATGCATTAAACGTTGCATTTACACTGTTTTGATCAGCAGATGTCGTCAGCGTGTTAAGATTCGAGCGCTTTGAATCACTGAATCGTTTTGAGAAGCAATTGATTCAATAGACTCGGAGTTTCGAAAAACTCGGTTTCTACATCACTACTCGCCAATGACCGAATTAATGTTTATACTAAAACTGATTCACGATATACAGAGCGAAGTGAGCGCACCTTTTCTGTTACTAATGTGCGGATGCGCTTTACTCACACAATATAGTGTTCATTAATGTTAGTTAAAGTATTACAATGTCAAATTCAATTTCAAATTCAAGTTGTAAGTCTCGTTTAAAAAACACAAATCACCTTAATAGTTTGTAACGATTTAAACACCTTAAATATTTAAAAACACAAACCTTTCAGCCGAATCACAACAAACGCAGGAGCGCGGCGCAGCCTTGTGACGTCACACCTCAAACCAAAAGAAAAGTTCTGTTCACACGCTGCTGTCCCAAATAACACCAGTGCCTAGAAATGTATACAAATTTGGTGTATTGTTCTAATATTAAAACCCAGCAAACAGGGGACGTCCCCCGGACGTTACGAACGTCGGTTTAGGTCCGCAGTACGTCCGCTTTGTAACGTTCGCTGGCGGACGTTCGGACGACGTCCGTATTTGGTCCGCTTTATAACGTTCACTGTCGAACGTTTAAGGACGTCCGGATTTGGTCCGCTTTGTAACGTTCGCTGACGGACGTTCTGAGGACGTTCACTTACGTCCGCATTTGGTTCTCTTTTTAACGTTCGTTGACGGACATTCGGAGGACATTCGGCCGAACCAGTTTGCAAACATCCCTGTTTCGTCTCTTATCATTTCCATAACAACACTTGAAAAATCCAGTCGCCCATGCTTGGACTTTACCTGACACCTTGCAACTCAGAGTTCATTAAATTAAAGACAATAATAAAAAAATAATAAACCCATATTGGATTTTAAAGGATATTTCCTTAAAACAAAATCCCTTTTTTAACTGTGATAATGGAATGAAAAATAGAAAGATTGGCATTATTTTTATTATTATTATTATATACTATAGTATAAACTATATATTTTAATTCGTGGCAAAATAAATAATTTATGCAAAAGAAAAAGTAACTGTAATTATCAAATCACGAGTCTGTTTCAGCATTTCGACATCAAAAACAAGATACACTTCAATAATGTAATTGAACCTAGGCTACAATCAGGCCCTATGTATTCCCCATACATAAATAAAATAAGGTTGAATCCCTGAAGAGTGATGAATGCAGCCAAGGAAAACATGAAGAATAGAAAAGAAAGTGGAAAATAACACAGGTAAGACAAATAAATCTGTTCTTACTTTTTAATATTTACATAGGCTATCAAGCTGTTGGTAAGCTGACAAGACAATAGTTATTAAGGAAAATTACTTTTTTTTTAGTTATTGCATTTACGACTGTTATGCAGCGCAAAAATAAAAGTGTAAAAGCCAATCAAATGAGCTCGTGATCGAGTGACGTCACTTAGGGTACGCGCATGTATCCACGGCAACGCTGAGCTGCTGAGTGACAGTTAACGGTCATGGTGATTTCCCCAGATATGGCCTTGAGTTTTCGCTTTTGTCCGGTCGAAAAGGTATTTACACTTTTATACTTGTAGACATTAAGTACCGTAACCACTATTTATATTTATATTTATACCACTATTTACCAATATTTACGTTTTATGAAAAGTTTACCTTTTAAAACGTTTGCTGAGGCTGTCCGTCGTGTAAGGCTGCTGGCCGTTAGCCTAAACACTTTTGAAGCTAACGTTAGCACCCATATAGAAATGTGATACATATATATATATAAATATATGTGAACATATCTGTACATATTTGTAAGAACACTGTTTGAATGGCCTTTTATTTATTTATTTATTTAATTTTTTATTTTTTTTACTTTTTACAGAGTTATGAAACTATTTCATCATATAGATTATATAAAATCATATTTAAAAGTCGCTGTTTGGATTTTAATGGGCAGATACTTAAGAGTCTATGAATGGATCATTAGCAAAATCGCGGTGTTAAAATCCTGGCGTTAAGGACTTTCAGAGTAAAGATTTAAACTTGTTGTGATGAACACTAGTTAGTGTAAATACGGCCTTTCATCCGTATTAGTCACATCCGGGACATTTGCTCGTGTGCGCGCCTCACCCATTTGGAATATTTTTCACAGAGGCCATTTTCTTCCCTCGCGATGTGGAGCATATGAGGACGGGAAACAACGGAATAAAGTGTTTAATCTTACGCACAAAATGTGTTTTGTAATATAATATCGTTTTATAATGATATTAATGGGCTGTATGCCGCTAAACCTTTCTCAAATATATATTTTTTTTTCTACTCGCGATGCGGAACAGACGAGAGCTGTGTACTCCTGAACTTCTTCCCAGAGAGATAACGCTATTTCCTTTCGCTGGCAATGCGGGGCAGACAGGGCATAGGAGACACCGGAAGTAAGTGTTTTACCTCAATTGCGATATGTGTTTTATAAGATATTATTACTTTATGACGATATTAACGTTACGCAGTGCTTTTAACAGGGAAACGTAAGAAGTAAGTGTTTTACCTCATTTAACATATATATTTTATAGCTGTATGCTTCTAAACCAACATAAACGTTTCTTACAGATCTCATTTGCATTACAGTGCTAACGTAGAGGTCATTTTTAACAGGGAAAGTAAGTGTTTATAACGTCATATGGATTTGTAGCGAAATTTATGTATTTAAACTGTTCCTCAGAGCAATATTTTCTTTCACTCACGATGCAGTGGACAGAGAAGTTGGTTTTATCAAGGAAAACACAGAAAGTAAGTGTTTTACTTCATTTACTTGTAATATTACTTTATGATGATATTAATACGCTGTGTGCACCTAAACTTTTCTCATAGATCTGAATTGCTATGCAGTGCTGACGTGGAGGTTGCTTTTAACAGGGAAACACTTGAAGTAAGTGTTTTGTCTCATTTAAAATTTGTATTTTATAACTTCATATGGATTTATAGTGATATTTATGTGCTGTGCTCTCCTGAACTTTTTCTCAGAGAGATATTTTCTTTCAATCACAACACAGAGCAGACAGGAAAGTTGGTTATATCAAGGAAAAGCCAAAAGTAACTGTTTTACTTTATTTACATAATGTGTAATATTACTTTATGATGATATTAATATGCTGTGTGCACCTAAACATTTCTCATAGATATTAATTTCTATGCAGTGCTGACATGAAGGTCGCTATAACAGTTTCTACAATATTTAAGGTTTGTTGCTAGTCGCAGGGGAGCTGAGGGGAAAAGTAAAACAACGTTACACAACCTTCATAATTTAGCATCCTTTTGCGTTGTTGTGCTGTTGGTGATAGTTTAAATCTGAGAATCATAAATAATGCCATCACATGATTTTTAGTCAACCAAACCTAATAATAAAAAAATCATGTTTAAAAAAAACAAAAAAACAAAAAAACATGAAATTGTATTTTTTGTGTCCTAAGAAGATGGGAAATAGCAATTAATTTATTTTCTGATTTCTTGCCCTTTTTAGGATTAATGTGCTTCTAACTTAATTTTCTGCATTTTTTAAAGATGCTGTGATGATGATACATCCCAGGAACCACTTCTGGCCAAATTGGTACAGCCTTGAACTGCAAAATGGCAGAGCTCTGAACTGCATCAGCAAAAAAAAAATAAAAAAAATAAAAAAATAAAATTCAGAATTAAAGTAGTTGTCACTATATTGCCACTTGATTGTTTTACTGTAGCTTCAGCCAAAAATAATTTAACTGCCATCAAGTTGATCCAAACCTGAATGAGCTTCTTTCATCTGCTGAACACAAAAAAGGTATTGTGAAGAATGTTTGTAAACAGTTGTTGTCCACTTACTTCCATGATAGGAAAATACTAAAAAAAGTAAGTGGAGCCCCAAAACTGTTTGGTTACAAACATTCTTCAGAATATCGTCCTTTGTCAGCAGAAGAAAGAAGCTCATAAAGGTTTGGACCAACATGATGGTAAGTAAATAATTAAATAATTTTCATTTTTGGGGAACTATCCCTTTAAATACAATTAAAATAACTTTTAAAAAAAAAGTGTTAATATTATTGTGTTTTGTAGCTGATCAGTTAATTAAATTTTTTTTAAACATTACCCTTATTGTGTTTTTGCCATTTATATTTTGCCGTTAAATTTTTAGTTCAAATATATGTAAATATATTTAACATATATTTAATTTACATATACATTGTTGCCCATATATGAACATGTATTATAAAGATATATGTGTGTGTATTTAGGGAAATATATGTCGCATATTTGAAAGCGGCTATTTTATATATCTGTGTAATCCATACATGGACATATATTATATATGTGTTTTACATATATTGCCATATATCAGATTTTCGTAAAGCTGAAACGATTAAACGTATACAATATTGACAGATATTGAACTTCAATATTGAACAAACAGCGATATGCTGGTGCTTTTGTGTTAAGTGCATTTTTGATAAACGCACATAGAATAGGAACAATGGCCTAAAAATCATAAGAGGTTGGCTATCAATCGGGAAATTCTACGCAGGTGTCATTCGCGCAGATAATGATTCAGTTTGATAGAATATAATGTTATTATGCAAAAACGAAGTCAAGGTTTAAAACCATTGCTGATTTTTGTTCATTTATATTGTTTTAGGTTTTGAACATAAGGGTGGAATCAGACCTGGATAACGCCCAACATCTGGAACACACGTCAGACGACAGACAGACACGCACACACACAAAAGAAAAATATTTAAACAAATAAAAAAGTATTGTTAATGTACTATTGCTTGTGTGTTTATTCCTTGGGTAGATCAATTTCGTCTGATCTGACTAATGACATGTTTACATATATTAAAATGACCTGTAGCGAACGTTCGCTATAGGTCCCCACAATGTTTTCATGAACGTCCCGCAAATGTCCGTGGTACGTCCCGCGAACGTCCCCGTTTCGTACTCCGGACGTTCCGCGAACGTCCCCGTTTCGTCCCGCGAACGAACTCGCAACGTCCCCATGACGTCCAAAAAACCCTACACGATGACGTCCAGGGGACGTTCGCAGATGCCATTCAGGGGACGTTGTGGCGACCGTTTTTTATTAGCTGGGAATAAAGTGATTTTAAGTCTAAGATGCATAGAAAAAAAAAATTACAGTGTCTAATAATGGCCTTTTACCATCTACTGATTTTTGAGGGTAAAAGCAATAAAAAAAAATAGTATAAAAAGTAAAAATAGTATTTGATAATTATAATTGAAATAATTTAATAGCAAAAAGGTACAGATAAAAGTTTTAGTCTAATTACAAATGAAGTATTTAACAGGGTTTTTATTCAAATCAATATTAACTTGCTGCCTGTGTAGAGATTCAAATCAATCACTAATGAGTAAACAGACACAATTGACAACATCTCTGTCTTTTGTCAGTTATAGAGCAGCAGTTAGTCAGTGTCAGAATAGAGTTACTTATAAATAAAATAAAAAACTTGTCCATGCCAAAATAAATTTATAGGCTAACTTCAGTTTTTTAAAAATAATATATCATTACATGACAAATTATTATAAGCAGTGTAACAGTGAAGTTTGCCCTACTGTCATATATAAAACAGCATAATTTAAAATGATTTCAACCAAGAGTTCCTACAGATCCAAACAAAGTGAACATACCTCTGTGAAGCCATTTTCTTCGGTTGAAGAAATAAATCTTAGCACACGTATGACTGCATATGTATGATGGTAAGCAAACACTCTAAAAAATACTTGTGTAGTATTGAAAGTTGCTCTTTATTTGAATGAGTGGGTGATGATAAAAGATTTGTTTACCCCACAGCAAATAGTACTTTTTTTTCTTTACTGTCCCAATACACAAATGCTCATTGTGCACTAGCTTCACGTCATGAAAGTACTGACCCAGTGTTTACAAAGCAAATGTGCAAAGAAAGTCAAATGCCATTTTCAAAAACAGGTAAACAACGATGAAGGATGATTTTGAAGCTGTAAAATGAGATGGAGTTTTTCACCCTACCCTAACTTTTTGAACCGGAGTACACAGACCTTTCCAATGTAATGTGAATTTGCGAACGCGCATCATGGAGCTACTACGAGATGAGCATTTGTGGTTAAAAAGTATATACATTTTTATTTTTTTTAAGAAAATAACCGATTGACAAAAAACCCATTTTGTTCGGCTGTGATTGTGTAGAGCCCTTTGAAGCTGTGGCAATCAACATATATGTTTATACTCCCTAGAAACTGCATATGCATTCATTTACTTTGATGAATTATTATTTTAAAAATCACTTTAACAAAAGTAAAACTCAAAAATCATTTTACTTCACTTTAAGTTTAGAAGATATTGATACCTTGTCATTTGCTTTATCACAAACAATGATAGGAAACCTTGTTTTGACTCCAAAAGTTTGCTTTAAATTTAAGTTTAAAGTTTGTTATTATTATTGAACCATAAAATTTAAGTGAACTGAACTTGTAATGAGTGAATAAACAACAGCTTGACAAAAAAATGAATTTCTTTTACAACCACACAAAAACACCTAATTTACATTCACTGAAATTCTACAACCCCAAAATAAAATAAACATTTTTCAATAATAAATTAAGATAAATAAAATAAGAATGTAAATAGAAGTAAAAATAATTAAATTAAATTATGGTCCATAATGTGGCAGGGTCAGGAGGTGGGGATGTCGTCTGTAAACTAAAGAAATGGAAAACGCACGATGTATAACACTGTAGACAATTACCATCCAAAGCTGTATTATTCTAGATTTGTATGAAAATCATATGACAATATATACTGAACATACTCACAATTATTGACATCCTCCTCAGTCTTCCTCAGATGATGAGGAAACGTCCATGATTGTGACCCGTTGTGCCTAAATAAATACAACTATAAGGTTAATTAATAATTTTAATTAACACAGTAATTTATAGTGCTTTATGCCATTAGGCAAACACAGATACTCACTGAAACAGATAATCTGTTATTTTATCCTCAGAAGATGATCCAACAAATGTTGATCTATTGGGTAAAAAGACAAATATTATTGATTATTGAGTAAGATTAAGGCTGAAACGATTCCTTGAGTAACTCGAATACAAAAAAATCATTGAGGCAAATTATTCATCTCGAGGCTTCGTTTAGTCTATTTACTGTAACACTGTTTCCCCACGGACCATTATTACTGACCCACAAACTGATAAATGCTGGACATATTTAAGACTGTAAATTAATGGTGGTTAGTTATGATGTCCCTAAGTTAGCTATGTTTTGTGAAAGACTAAGTGCCATTAATGTTGATTGTCTCATTTCTCTCTGTGACACAGAAAGTTAGATAGTCAATATCAAACAAAGAGTGACTCAGCATGATTACAAAAGTGATCTGATTTTATGCAACAGTTCATCAATTAACAAGTTAATATTAAGAGACTAACATTTTAGACAGCATATTGCTTGTTTTTGCTTTATTTCATCAACAAATAACCATTCTAAACACAGCCACAGCACTGTTTTGTGTGTTTAATCACCTGTTAAATGACTTAAATGAGAGCCGCGTTTAAACTGCATTTTTTGAAGTTCAAACTCGGGGCACCATATCAGTCCATTATATGGGAAAAAATGCTGAAATGTTTTCCTCAAAAAAAGTACTTTCTTCACGACTGAAGAAAGAAAGACATGAACATCTTGAATGACAATGGGGTGAGTAAATTATATGTGAATCTTTGTTTTGTAAGTGGACTTCTCCTTTCAAGTAAAATTGTTTGGATGAAGTAGGAAAGATCCACTTTCTGTAGGGATCACATTTACCCTTAACAAAATATATAAGTGTATGAGCCAAAAATGTCTTACTATTGTAGACTTGGAAGAGTGACTGTTGTATATGACAGTCTGTCCATGTATAAAAACAGTCATGTATTCACAAAGCAATAGCTAAATGCCATTTATTTCAAAGTCAGAAGTTACTATTATTTTTTTGTTGGTTTGTTTTTGAAGCAACCATTTTAATACAGTTTTTACAGATTTTTTTAATTACTTTTAATTTAGTTTACTCTTGGGTGGCTAGCCAGTAATCACATATTTTCATTTACATTGTTACATGTAAAGTATTAATTTGTATTGTTAATTTAAATGTACATGTAAATGTAATTACATATCCACGTGGAATAGTGTATTCCATCAAATTCAGCACAAGATCATATCTCTCAAAAACTTTGCTGACTTGCTGCCGAGTTGGAACCACTTCCATAATGTTGTAATATATGACTTTTATAGAGGACTTGCGGCACACATGAACCTTTGTGAAGCAGAGTATCTACCTTTCAGTCCCCATGAAGGGAGACTTGCTGAACCAACCACATAAAATATCCAGCTAGCAATAACTAAATTCTGAAAATATTGAAACTCTTTCTTACAACAGGTGTTGTCAACTCCAGTGAGTTGACAAGAGAGTGCCACATACACTGACCCATTGCCTTAGGTGTGGGGACTTATTTAAAGACTTTCCACTGGGCTATGTTGGAGATGGAAGGAAAGTAATCCATTATGCATTTTACTCAATTAAAACAGTTTGAAGGTTACTGCTCAGTTACACCTGCACAGCATCTACCGCTGGCCTCCGTTGCAGGTACGCATGTGTTGTGAAACAAAGTTTTCATGAGAAGTTTGAAAATGCAAATAAACATGAATAATTTAAGCAATTATCAATTAACAAAACCCAGTGTGTGTGGGCAGGTGGGTATGAGATTCAATAGTTACTTCTAGTTAAATTAGTCTTTCATCTTGAGAAATGAAAAACAATCTGTCAGTCTGCCCTTACATTTGCAGAGGAGAAATGGCAAGCAATTTCCAAGAATCTTGAGGAGAAATGGCAATTTCCACATTGCCTGGGTGCCCTTGATGGCAAGCATATCTATACCCAGCCCCCGTCCTACAGTGTGAGCACAGGGCACAATTATAAAGCAGAATTTCTGTTTTCATGATGGCAGCTGTACATGCAAAATACAATTTCATTTATATTAGTGTTGGTACTCAGGATCTCAGATGCTGGATTCTTTGCCAGTTCTGACCTGAAGAGAGGGCTGGACCAACCAAAATTGGGTCTAAATGACAAGGGTATAAAGGTATTGGACTTTTGTTGTGTTTTTGCTATTTCTGTTCTCCTGCCTTAAGCCGGGCTCACATTACAGGTTTTTTAGCCCGATTTTCCCCTCCTGAGAATCAGAGCAAAACTTGTTGAGCACCTCGATCGGTCCCGATGTTCGGCACGGATTATCTGGTAATGTGAGATATACACAGATGAAATCTTGCACCTCCCGATCTGCTCTCACACAAATCGGGGCCACCCCAATCATATCAAACATGTTTGATATTCAGGATTTTAATTTGGGATGATCACGGATATGATTGCATCAGTACTTTCACAACAGCCAACACGCGACCACAAAACAGCTGCTGTACGGTCCATTGGATAGTGGAGATGGAGGAAACTGCTTCTTATGTTTTTGTCTGTATAATATGTTGAAAACATACCACAACCGCATGGAGTAAGGAAAGCTCTGGAGTGAAATCATCTCAGTTTTGAACATACCCGGTGAGTGCATAAAGCTGCTAGCACGCTAACTAACATTTGTAAACATTAGTTGCTGAAATGACGATCTGTTGCGTAAGATCACATGAGGTGCTCCTTCCGTCATGATAATCATAATATCTTGTAGTGTGTGATTTTCTAGTGCGTGCATTTTCAAGATTTCAGGGAAGATAATCTGCAAAGATTCTCCTCATGTGTGCGCTGCAACCAGATTTCATAATCGGTTAGAATTTTAAAACTCCTGTAGCGTGTGCCAGGCTTTTATCCTGCTTTAACCTAGTTTTCCTGAGTTGCCCTGATTAGTTCATTCAGTTCACCTGAGTCTAGTTCAGAAAAGGAGAGGCATTGTCTTCACCCTTGTTATTGGGTAAGGTAAGGCAAGACAAGGCAAGTTTATTTATATAACACATTTCTGGTAATTCAAAGTGCTTTACATTAAAGTAATTAAAATAATTATCTTCTGGAAGCTGATTCCAACTGCGGGCAGCATAATAGCTAAAAGCGGATTCCTCTTGTTTTGAGTGAAGCCTTGGTATTTCTGACTCGATTCTAATGATCTGTGTGTATCTGAGTCTAGTTAATTAAGTCATTAGTTCCTCTCTTGTGTTTGTATAAATTCTCCTCCTGAGTTCTCTATGTTTGTTTCCTTTGTATTTATTATTAAAGACCGTTTTTTTGGATTACTCCCTAATTGTGTGCTCATTTGATTATCACTGCATGTGACAAAGGGTCTCCTGATTGAAAACACCTTATGTTTTTATAATTTGAAACTGTTACAGCGTAAGCCTGTTTGTTATGACTTAAATAAAGACAGTATTCATATTCACATTTCAGTTATTTAAGTATTTCCAGAATACAAAAGTATCAAATGCCAACTCAACGTTTTAAAACATTCATTCATTTTTACAACTATATAAAGCTTTCACTTCGCTCTACACATACAACTCTACCCATAACTTCAAATGGCATTATCATTTTTGTACATTTCAAGAGGTAATGAAGTGACCAATTGACAAAAATAATTGAATAAATAGAAACTTTGTGCATTGTCTAGCATCCTCAAATAGTTTTGTGGCTAAACAGGGCCCTGAGGAGGCAGTTGGTTAGTGCTGAGGTTGCGACTGTGTAAATAGAGGGGTTGAGGAGAGCATTTGTGTACATGCAAGAGGCGAGTATGTAGTTAGTGGCATGTGTGAGGATAGTGATGAACTGGACTGCTTAGTTTTCTGAGCCTCAAACAAAGTATTGTTTTTCTTTTTACCCTGCTTACACATGCATTTTGATGCCCAAAAGCAACTGTAAGCATCTCAAGCTGCAAAAACTAAAGCAGACATCTGCTGTAACAACTTGAGTTCAGTATTTGCACTCCCTTTTTGGCATTTTAGTCCAGGCCTGGGAGGGGGAAAAGGAGAGGCATTCACCCTTGTTATTGGGTAAGGCAAGACAAGGCAAGTTTTTTGATATAGCACATGTCTGGTAATTCAAAGTGCTTTACATTAAAGTAATTAAAATAATTATCTTCTGGAAGCTGATTCCAACTGCTGGCGGCAAAATAGCTAAAAGCGGATTCCTCTTGTTTTGAGTGAAGCCTTGGCATTTCTGACTCGATCCTAATGATCTGTGTGGTCTGTTGGGTTTATATTCAGTGAGCATATCTGCAGTGTATTTAGGTTTAGGTCTGTTAGTCTCTCAACGGTAGCAAAAACAGTGTGAGTGTTGTTTAGGTTACTGTTTATAAGGTTTGACAAAGAACGTTTGTCTAGCGATGCCTAGTTACACATTGAAAGCACGAAGACTGTCTTTATATATGCTATAGTCCCGGGTTTGTCAACCCGAATTCGGACAGCGAGATGTGTCCATGCGGACCGTGAAGGCTTTTGACATAATGAAACAAAAAAAATCCAAACTCTAATTTCTTAGAAATTAGAAAATTAAAGTAAAAACTGACAGCGCTTTCAGCATCTGATGCTGCATTAATGGCGCATATTCTCTCAGAGACAAGAGACAAATCAACTTCCTATGCTGATATTAATTTAGTCCCCTAATATTTGTCTTGTGGCTGAGAAGAAACGGATTTCGTCTTATTCTTGAAAGTCAGTGCTTGAAATAAAGCTCCTAATTTTCTTTGATGAATGCAGTGTTAATAAGGGTTTAATAAGGGTTAAGAAAGTCTTAATTATGATTTCAGGTGGTCTTATAGGAGAACTCCACTTCCAGAAACAAATTCACAGATTCACAAATAATTTACTCACCCCCTTGTCATCCAAGATGTTCATGTTTTTCTGTCTTCAGTTGTGACGAAATTATGGTTTTTGAGGAAAATATTTTAGGAATTTTCTCCATATAATGGACTTCACAGGCTCTGGGATGCGCGTCCACGATGCTACGTACTATTGAATCACGCTGAAAGGTCATGCAGAAAGACCCAGTGTTTAAAAAGCGAACACACAAAGACTAAGGAAGTGCAAGTAGGTCAAACGCTGTTTACAAAAAGGTACAACGATGTTGGACGATTCTGAAGTTGTAGGAGAAAATGAGATGGAATTTTTCACCATACTCTACATTTTTGAGCCGGAGTACACAGATGATGAACTTAGATGTGATTCATAGCATCGTGGACGCACATCCCAGAGCCTGTGCTACACAAGCTTTTGTGCTTAAAAAGTATACAAATTTTTATTTTTGAAAAAAATTACAGATCGTTTGCTAGATAAGACCCTTCTTCCTTGGCTGGAATCGTTTAGAGCCCTTTGAAGCTGCATTTAAACTACATTTTGGAAGTTCAAATTCAGGGCACCAATGAAGTCCATTATATGGAGAAAAATACTGAAATGTTTTCCTCAAAAAGCAATGTCTTTACGACTGAAGACAGAAAGACATGAACATCTTGGATGACAAGGGGGTGAGTACATTATCTGAAAATTGTTGTTCCGGAAGTGGACTTCTCCTTTAAATTAAAGACAAGAATTGCGCTGAAACTTCAAAAAGCTATCCACTGAATAAATATGAGTGTTGCACGTTTCAAAGTCAGCTGCTGCGCTGTTTTGTGTACTGCCGTTCCAAAAGTGCCTCCTGCTGGAAGAGAATGATCTTCCATTTTCAGTCAGCCCATACATCTGCTGTTGTCAAAGACCAATGTGAAAATCAGTCCATGTTTTTAAGCAGCAAACACGCAGAGTTGTAAATGGGAACTGGTGGATCGACCAGAAGATAATGTGTTATAAATATGTAAACAATTAAGGCAGTAAAATATATTTATATGTTATTTAATTATGATACTGGATTGCTTGAACTTAATTATAGTTTAAATTAATATAAGAACTTATACTTTTGACTCTTAAAGGCTGAAATGTGAAGTTTATTATTTAATAAAAATTTGTAAAACCAGCATCTGAACTGCAAATCATGCTTTTTTGGTCATTTAAATTTTGTACATATTTCATTATTTTTTCATTATTTATTTATTTGCAGGTCTTAAAAGCTTTTTTAAAAAAAAAAAAAAAAAAAGCTTAAATATCCTACAGATACACTGGTCTTGCAAAATTGTTTTTATATATAATTGTTTGGACCTTGGCTGGTGAGGAGGGTTCATTACTGGACCTCGAGCCGTTTTAGTTGAATACCCCTACTTTAGTGAATTTCAAGTTTTGTCTTCCGCCACATCCGCTCAGCTTTTCTGCATTTACGAGGGATGTGGTGTGCGTGGTTAATGAGATAAAACCAAATAAGTACACTGCTCTCCAAAAGTTTGGAAACACCCCTGGCAAAGTGTGGTTTTGCACGATATCAGCATAAATTTTCACTCATAAATTTTTTGGTGCAAATACATTAAAGTAAGTTGACATTATCATTGAAGACCAGCAATAATCATTTTCATTTTAATTACATAATAATGGCAATATATACATGTCAAAGTCAGACATGCCCCTTTGCCAGCTGTGATGCCTGGCTACTGGTTTAAACTTGGCCCAGGTTTTTAAAAGATTTTTGGGTCAGCACACCTTAATAGCTTCAATGACTGATTGCCAATTAAGTTTAGAATACAATGAATTTAGGCCCAGATTATGCAGTGTAAGTATAATTCAGACCGTAGTAATATTTTATTTGTTCATCAGATTTAAAAAACAAACAAATAATAAACTCATCACTTTAAGTACACATTTGATGCAAAGGTCATTTATTTGTTATTTATGATTCATGCATCAGGTACAACATAGGCTACAAACTATTCATAAAAATGAAAGCATAACAGGGCTTGGGCACAATGACTACGGTAGCGACAGATGAACAATGAATAGTTAGAAAAAGTGACTTGGATGACTTGACAGCAACTTGAATGCCTCGGAACAGGATAACAGATCGCTGCTGTATACAGTTGGATATTTCCAGGTAAGTTTGCATATAGTAAGTGAGTCTGTGTTCTCAGATGAGGCCAGTGTGGTTAAGTACCAGGGAAGATCATGGGGAATACAGTCTGTGACAACAGCATCAAAATGTATCTTCATTTGCATATATGCGTACAATATTTACATAAAACAGGCCCTAATTATTGTGTCTTTTCCAGATTCCGATTTGCAAAATAAGAACTTGGAGTAAAATAAGTGAATTGTTTCACGTTAGCATACACACTAGTCATTATTAAATATACAATTATTACATACAAAAGAATTTTCAGTAGTTTAAAATGATTATTCCTCTGTGTTTTCTTTACTGATCTTACTGTACTGAACTATTACTACGGAATGGATAAAGAGGTTTCAGTATGAAGTAAATTATGTTGTTAGATAATAAGCAGCATTAACCATGTCATTTAAATTTTCACTCTCCAGTCCTCGCGCCCCCACTATGCTAATTTTTTTATCTCTTATCTGATCTTACTGTACTGATACTATTACTCCACAAAGGGCATTAAAATGCGAGAGGTGATTTAAAGATTTATTTACAGTATAATGTCACAAACTCCTCTTAATGTTGTTAGATAATAAGCAGCATTAACCATGTCATTTAAATGAGTTTGCACGTAGCTCATGATAACGAGCTGGTTATCTGAATTGCGAGGACTGGAGTTGAGAAACGCTGGTATAAATGCATCCAACATATAAAAACCAGCACTTGTCTATAATTTGCACAAATCATTTTCAAATCAAATTTGAATGGATTTTAATCTTTAGGAAGTTTCTTGTCAAATTCATAAACAAAGTTTTTGTATTCTCTTGCTTCTTTAATAGCATTGACTAGTATTGTAGCTTCTTCTCCATCCATGTTGTACGGATTTTCCTTACTCATCTCATTGAATTCCCTATCACTTTTACAGTTAAATAACCGAATGATGAACCCTCTGTCTTTTCCAGCAATCCCTCTCATTGTGTGTTTATGTGTGAGCACTTTATTACAGTTTGCACCCTGTGCCAATGTCATTCCACTCAGAGTTGACTGTCCGGTTACCAGGCCTTTAACACTTAGACCAAATCTCTTCGGAGCATCGATGATGATGGGCTTTCTGTCGGAAAACACAGCTTTGAAATTGGCACGTGTCTTGACCCGGCTGATCAGAACTGGTGACTCCATGATATTCCCTCTTCTTCTGTCGATGAAACTCTCCTCTATGGTGTTGAGTGTGTCACGCACTAGAACGCAGAAGTTAGGTTCTGGGTAGTACACGAAGAGGGGATAGACCTCTGCCAAGGCTGTACGAACCATGCGGTCCAGCCAACTCGCAATGTGATGTTCGTTGCCGCAGTGGAACTCGTAACCGGTCGACATCACGGTTGGTGGGATTTTGTCTTTTTCCCACTCCTCCTTCACAATTTGTAAGTATTCACTGTAGATGAAGTTGAACTCAATAGTGTCACTATCAACGAAACTGAAGTAAATCAGACTCCTTGGATCGTTCCCCCTCAACGCCTCCACAAGATTCCTCGTAGCAGGACTGTTTTTCAGATGCTCTCGAATATCCTGGAAAGGTGGATCAGTTGCGTGTTGTGCTATCGTTCCGCCGCTTCCCCAGGTGTATGTGATTATAGCAAAATTGACTTTACAACTGTACCTGAAGGTCGCAAGCTCCTGCAGGATTTGAACTAGCTCTGGGGTGTGTTTTCCGTTCATGCCAAAAATCACAGCCACGTCTTGCAGCACCTTTCTGTCATTCGTAAATGTCCTATCCTGTTCCCTAAAGCCCTCAATTATGGTCATCGAGTAGATAACGACACCTCCTCTGTGCCTGATCCACTGAATCCACCTTCAAAGGTATATTGATCAAAAACTTGACTTTGAACCCCTGATGAAGAGATACAACACATTTGATTTTAGTGAGAATGCAAGCAATTTTCATCACTAAATGAACAGGATAGAAAGGAGTCAAGTCATGTACACTTTTTACTAAAACTCTGTATACCACACTACTAAGTCATAACTTTTCTATAACAGCAGCTTAGTTAACTATAATCGTGTCATATTATGTGATTTAATTCCAAACAGAGTTATTGTAGCACATACACAGTGTTTTTACATGGTACCTCTAGCGCCTATAATTACAAACTGGAGTAGACAATATTTCATAATATTCAGAAGTATCATAAAGTAAGTTAAATATACTGTCCAACCTGGTCTCTGGGAAAATTTCTGCTTGCGCTCGCCATCTTCTTGCTCTTCGCTGCTCCTAACTGAGTGAAATCTACCTGCTGATCCGAGCCTTATATAGGATGTAAGGGCAGTTGTATTTATGCTCCTCTGACAGTGGGATTTTCCCAGGTTAAAAACACCTTTCACTTTCCTGGAAAAGGGTGTTCCAGAAAACGCCCAGGGGTGCGTTTCTTGTACAAAGATGTAATTCGCTGATTTAAGGGTCATGAAACCCCCCTGTTTAGTTCTCACCACAGTTGTAAAAAATGCTGCAAAAGTGGACGCGGTGCTGCGGAGCGGAGGGGGAAGAGGAGAGAGAGTCAACTTCAGGTTCAGAAGGTTCAGACAGTTTCATTTCGCTCCCATTGAGTTAACAACACAAAAAATGCACAGCCATTTGCACTCTGCATCGAAAACATATATTTGAACGTGCTGTTGCACCTCTGTCAACTTTTAAGGCTTATTTTGCGGCGTTTATAATCCTGGGTTGTCCGAAAACCTAGTCAGCTGACTTGCTGCCTCGCTGCCTTATCAGGCAATAGTTACTTCAAAGGCAGCGAAGGCAATTCCAGGAATAGTTTCGGAAAGACTTCAGAGGCGGCAGAACGTGACGCTAGGTTACCTAACGGTTAAGTTGTAGATTTTGGAGAAAAACGATCTTTTACAGTTATGTATACATGCTTTATTAATACATACCCAGCAAACACGTCCCCCCCGGTTAGGTCCGCAGCACGTCCGCTTTATAACGTAAGCTGTCAAACATTCTGATGACGTCCGGATTCGGTCCGCTTTGTAACATTCGCTGTCGGTGCAAACAAACATAAAAACACCCTGAGCTAGCTGAAACTGTAAAAAAAAAAAAAAAAAAAAAAACTAGTAAAAAATCATCAAAAGAAATTGTGTCTCTCCAGTGAGTCGGACTCTGCAGTACCAAAATTCTACTGAGATACATCACAGCATGCAATCTGGCAAAAATGATTTTTATTTTGATCTGTTCATCGGCTAATTTACTTATTACATTGGGAAATTCTACACAGGTCGCATTCGCGCAGATAAAGTGCAGTCAGTTCATTCAGTTTTATAGAATATTATGTCATTATGTGAAAATGAAGTCAAGGTTTAAAACCATTGCTGATTTTTGTTCATTTATATTGTAATAAATTCAGCCACCACTAGGGGCCACTGATGAACTTCTCTATTTCGAATTAGTACCTACTGCCACCACCTTTAATTTCAAACCCGGTCTGGTCCGGGAGGAGCACTCAAACACACTCAAAAGTATAAATGACCAAGAATACACTTTATTAACAACAACAATAGCAGCCATATGGCATTGTCTCAAATAAATATCTTGATCACGTACACCAGTCATATAAGCTCATTAATCAGTGAACACACATTTAAAAGAGTACCCGAGCACACATTTCAAATTCACAGCAAACATTAAATAGTGAGGCATTTCATACACAGCACCCGTAGTTAGAAACTCCAAGCATAAATCACATGCCCTACGTGTAAGAACCAGCATATGCAATCAATATACAATATTCAGGGAGACAAACATCACTAATAGCTGAAGACAACAACGTCACACATAAATCATATAGGATGAATAAAATTATTTCGGATTTCCCTGTCCATGTCCGATGACTGTGAAGACTCAGCCTTCCCCTCCGCGGCAATGATAGGAAAGTCTTTATCAAACAGCCTGCCAGTGTTCACCTACACTCCTTTCCCTATCTATCTAACTTTCCCCCCCAGTAACTACCTCCGGGCCAATAAGTGGGACCCCGGTTTTCTTCAGCGCCGGTGGTGCTAACCAACCACGAACAAAAAAAAGAAAAATATTTTAACAAATAAAAAAATATTGTTAACGTACTATTGCTTGTGTGTTTATTCCTTGGGTAGTTCAATTTTGTCTGATCTAATGACAGGTTTACATATGTTAAAACAACCTGTAGTGAACGTTCGCTATAGGTACCCACAGTGTTTTCACGAACGTCGGGCGTACCACGGCTGTGGTACGCCCTCATGACGTCTAAAAAACCCTACACGATGACGTCCAGGGGATGTTCGCAGATGCCATTCAGGGTACTTGTGGCGACCTTTTTTTTGTTAGCCTGGTAAAGACCTTGATGTCATTAATCCACCGCAGGTCTGCGTCGGAGAAGACGACTGAGAATGGCAGCTACTTTCTGCTTAAAAAAATAAAAGCACTGATGCAAGTAATATTGCAGAACAGGTCATTGTTATTAGTGGCTGTTTCGTTATTATTGGTAGTATATTGTAAATATTATTCTTATTCACTACTCATTTGAACCCTTTTAACATTTTTTATTAAATACTGTTATTACAAACAATATTATTTATTATGCTTTTTACACTCTTGTAGTGTTTGAAGTTTCGACCGTTCCAGCAAACTTTAATTTTTCCAAGAATTATATTCTTTATTTATTTACATGTTTCATCATGCATAAAACTATGTATGCTGTGTATCTTTTGTTTCAAAATAATATATATATATATATATATATATATATATTTTTTTTTTTTTTTTTTTTTTTTTGTGTGTGATGTCATTTCCCATTTAAATTATCCAATCGCGTCCCGCTCTCGTCAGAACGGTTTTTACGAAATTTTTGGTTTCTGAGATATTCGGTTTCCGTGGGTGGAGCATACATGCATATTAATGAGACCTGACCAGACATGCGCGAATGATCGTGAAACTGAAAATATCAGCTCTGCTCCATCTCAGAATGTTTAACAATTTTTTTCATAAACCTAACAGACCTTTGTCAAATCTATGAACTTATGTGTAAAATAAATGTGTTTACCTTGTTAATGCAGTTACAAAAGTTTTATTAGTATGTTCTTTTTTCGTGTGAGGTTATCCACGACTAAATGAGAATGACAGGCTTTCACTTCATGCAACTTTAAACGCAAACCTCATCTGCATCCATTGATTTCAGTTCGTAGCGGTAGATAGATTTCTACATTGCGATGCTTAAACTGAGAGTTTATTGTTGTTATTCGTTGTTAAATACATCACTGCCTGTAACATCTTAAACTTCTAGAAATGTATCTGTGGACGAATACGTTTGTTTATAAACTAGTCTAATGTGATTGTTTAAGGCTTGTTAACTTGTGATCAAACCACAACTTTGTGTAAATAAACTAACTTGAACTATTAAGCCTGTTAGCCTAAATCAAGATTGAAAATGTCTGTTCTTTTATCACTTGTTTCATTGTTGTGCTGGATGAAAAGCATTTCAATAAAGCAAATTACTATGTAAAGGTGCTGCAGTAGTTTGTCTAGGAAAAGTACTGAAATAGAAAGTAAAAATATAGATTTTTGGCACATCTGCTTTAAAAGAGAAAATAAATCACAGCCTTTTATGAAAGCAATTTAACAAGTGTAGTGGTGACAATTTTATTTACAGTAGAATCTTGGCCAAAGAAACAATCTTGGACATATATATATATATATATATATATATATATATATATATATATATATATATATATATATATATATATAAATAAATAGGGAAGAACAGAAAAAGCCATGCACATCATGCACTATAAAGGTCCTTGGCACCCTGGACAAATGAAGACTTCCTCTATACTGGGCCTGCTCATGCAGTCCCAGTGGTACCAACCACTGCAGCTGTCACATTCAATCTGAGAGAGATTAACATCATGGATTAATAAATACTTAAATAGCAGTTTCATATACAGCAATGAAATCATGCCCCCAGTTATACATACCCAAGTGTCCACTTTGTCATCTGTATAAGGATATTTATTGCCACAGGCCATGCATAAGTCACTCAGGTCTGCTATGGGAGGGAGAGGCAAAATATTAATTAAAAAAAAAAAAAAAAAAAAACACACACACACATACCTCATGATATTATACATAATCATGACATGCAGCATTTAATCCAATTTTAAGAATTTACCGAATTCATTTAGGAGTGTCTGGCCGATGTCCTCACGCATGACCACAATGTCGTCAGGATCACTTGGGAAATTGAGGTTTCCTCCTGTTAAAATGGCTTCTGCAAACTAAGAAAAAAAGGGGAAAAGAGAAAACACTATGACAATAAGATGGCAGAAAACTGCTTACTTTAATAACAGCTACATACTTTGCACACAAACACTCCACATGAATTGCCGTCTTTCTGTAAACTGTGTGGTAATGTCACACATTTCCATTCAGTGCCCTGATATCCCTTGTGGTCCATGAAATCCCTTTGGAAAAAAAGAGAGTAAAAACTAAATAAATAAATAAAATAAAAAACCCATACACACACACCTCAATAACAACAACATCAAAAACACCATCATCATAATCATCAACAAGAGCTTCATTACACAGTTATTGATTCCCACCTCACAGCCTTAAGCCCCGTTCACACTACACGTGACACGCAGCGACGCGATCCCACTCATTTCAATGGACAGCTGGCGATTTCCAGCGACAAGCGTGACATCGAGCTACAGCGACCGTTGGCGACCGGATGGGGCGTGTCCAGCGATGCGACAAAGTTGAGAATCCCTCAACTTTATGCAAATGAAGAGCGACTTTCGGGAGCGACAGCCAATAGGAAAGAAGACGGTAGAGCTCATTGTGATCGTTTCCTCTTTTAGCCATAGATAAAAATACTCAATGCAAAAAGTAGGCTCTGCTTCTCATTCGTTTTTGTTTGTATGTACAGATTTAATTGATATTAATATTATATTTAGTCTTTTGCCTCCAAAATGTTTGAATTTAGCGGCAAGAAACCTGATTCGCTGTCAAGGCAACCAGTAGTAAGAACGCCCAGTAGCAACCTCGTTGCCAGCCACTGGCGACATGCAGCGACAGAAGTCGCTGCTAGTGTGAACGGGGCTTTACAGCAGTAGTTTTACCCTTTTCATTAAACAGGATTTGCCATTCCACATTTTTGTCATTTCAAAAGAATCAATGACAAGTGCATTGCCTGCATAACTTTTTGCAAGACAAGCAAGGTATGCATTGATGACCTGCAAATAAATAAGCCACAGTTTTACCACAATGTGTTAATGTCAGTATTATGATGCTCAAATGGAAACAACTAGGGCTGTGCAAATAATCGCATGCGATTATGATGCACATCTCTTCAGTAATGCCGGTTCCGTGATTAGTCGTAAATTTCCATCACGTGCAGTCAGACGCATTCATTATGGAGCGGCACTCACTACAAAGAGCCGAAATTCACTGACAAGCCGCGCAATATCGCGTTCATTATCGCCTGCGATAATGAATGCGATATTGCGCGGCTTGTCAGTGAATTTCGGCTCTTTCGGCTCTTTGTAGTGAGTGCCGCTCCATAATGAATGCGTCTGACTGCACGTGATGGAAATTTACGACTAATCACGGAACCGGCATTACTGAAGAGATGCGCATCATAATCGCATGCGATTATTTGCACAGCCCTAGAAACAACCAACCTCACTTTCAAGCTCCTCTCCAGGCCTGAGGCGCTCGAGATCCATAGAAAAGAGCTTGTATGGACCTATTTTACTCCAGATTCGTCCTCCAATTTTACCTGCCCAGATGTCTTGTAACACTAAAACACAAAGAGGCAATGCTTAAATTTTTTATTTAAATTAGTTTTGAATATTAAAAAGGAGGCTACGTACAAGTCAGCTGGGAGAAAGCAGACTTTGAGACTGCAGGCAGGGAGAAAGCAGGCTCTGAGGCTGCAAGCAAAGAGGATGCAGGCTCAGAGGAAGCAGGCTCCGAGGCTGCAGGCAGAGAGGAGGCAGAGTCTGAGGCTGCAGGCAGAGAGGAGGCAGGCTCTGAGGCTGCAAGGAAAGAGGCTGCAGGCAAAATGGAGGCAGGCTCTGAGGCTGCAGACAGAAAGGAGGCAGCCAGGGAGGATGCTGGCTGGGTAATGGTATGGGACTGGAATGAGACAATAGGCAGGGTGATGGGCAAATGATGCAGGGTAAATTGTGTAACTGGCAAAGTAACAGGATGGGTGAATGTGAGATGGGTTTGAAAAGTTGGGCAATTGACAGTGACTGGGGTTAAAACGGGAACTGAAGGCACAGTGGCAGGTAAGGATGTTGTGACATATGTGACTTTGGGAGCTTTTGCTGGTGGTTCTTCTTTGAAGTGCACTAAGTGATCAAGGTTTACTTTGGGGTAGATTTTGCCATTGTCATCAGCAAGATCAATGCTTTTGTCCTTTACATTTGAAACGGTGTATGGGCCGACATAAACTGGGTCAAGCTTGCCTCCCTTTCGCTGCTGACTCCGTATATTTTGCCACAACACTCTGTCTCCAACCTGCAGGACCCTGGGCTTTTCTTGCAGCTTTCTTTTTCAATTTTAGAATGAACCTGTGCCATATTTTCTTTGACAACCTGGTAAAGGCGGTCCTGTTGTTTCACACATTCAGAAATGCACTCCTCTGCTACCAGTTCCTCAACACTTTCATTGATCTAAGAATCAGAATTGCACATGTTACATTTACAAAGTAATTGTACGAAACAAATTAGTTTAAATAATGTACTGACCTCATATTTGTCTGGTACCTCACATGGATACCTAGCCTCACGTCCAAAAAGCAAAAAATAAGGTGAAAACTTTGTAGTAAGTTGTTTTTTGGTTCTCAAGCCAAACATTGTGGCCTCCAAATAATCTGCCCACAAGCTTGGGTTAGTTTTGAGTTAGTTTGCTCAAAGTTCTGTATAAGGAGAAGAAAACAGGAAGAAAAAAAAAACATTTGGGACCCGTAAATCAATTACCAACTGTATTATAACTGAAAACACACACACACACACAAAACAATAACAACAACAATATATATAACCTCTGAATTGTGCCATTAAGCCTCTCAACCAAACCATTTGTCTGTGGGTGGTATGGTGCACATAAGCTCCTGCTGACGCCCAGTGTTTGGCACACCTCTAGATTGATCTGTATATACACACAAAGTTTTATTTTTAGGTGAGCAGGAATTTCATTAAATAAGAAAAAAGCTCTTTCAAGAAAATATTAAGAATTAGAATGGGGGGGAAAAAACAAAACAAAACAAACATACACACACACACACACATACAACTTTAATACTTAATACTAACCTGGTTTACAAATTCAGTGCCTTGATCCATTAGTATCCTTTTCGGGGCACCGAATTTATAGAAAAGTTTAATTATACACTCGGTTACCTCCTCTGCCCTTTTAGACTTCAGTGGGAAAGCCTCACACAACTTTGTAAAATAATCTACCATCACACAAATGTACTGGTAGCCATCTTTTGTTGGTGTGAGCTTTCTAATACCCACAATCTCCCATGGCTCTGCCACCTGAAAAACATTCACATGTTCAAATCCATTGCAACAAATTGAGAATTGTTATCACACAAACATAACTTACCTCAATAGGGGTATATTGAGTTTGGTCCTTTAGAGAATGTTGTTTCTGTTGGCAAGCTGCACAGTGCGTTATCTGAAAAAAACTAAAAAATCTTGTCTCTTGCTTGTTGATTGGTAGGCTCATACACAAGTAGAAGTGTACACATGAGATTGCACTCACCCATTTTTTAATGTCCAAAGACATGCCTGGCCAATAAAAACTTCTGCTCACTGCATCCAAGTTTTTATGAATGCCACAGTGAGCCCCTTTTGCATTACTGTGCAATTCCATAAAAATTTCTTTGGTCTTCTCTTGTGCAGATTACTTTGGCCAAAGCACCTCCTTCCTTCCTCCTTATATAATGCAAAACTTAATCTAAAAAAGGCAGGTTAGTCATTATACTATTTAAAAAAAAAAAAAAATAAAATAAAATAATAATAATAATAATAATATATATATATATATATATATATATATATATATATATATATAATAACTGAGATGTAGAATATACATATACTCACTTTGTATAATGAAGTTTTTAGCTTTTCTGTGGAAAACTATTTTAGCATTCCTAAAAATACCCTCAGGTAATGTTCCAGAATGCTTGAACTCAAAAAGTTTGTTGTATGTAGTTACATCCATCTCTAACCTCACCCTTACAAAACTAGCGAAATGGCCACTTATATACAATTTTTCATAACAATGCAAACAAGTATAATAAATTAATTAATAAATCTCCTCAGTCCATTGGATACTGAGATGATTTCAATTCTGACATTGGTTTATTAGATAACTGTCCACCCCAGTTTTTGGCTTCTAATGATGAGAATTTGCATATTATAGTGGGGTAAGAAAATGTTTATAGAGCTTAATGTGATCTTTGTGACACACTTCACATTCTTATAATTTGAGAATAGCAAATTGATTAACAAGTGGGTGTGTAAATCTGTCATCTGATGATGTTGGTGTTCCTAGTCCTTTTGCTTGCTTTATTGTGGTCCAGACACACTGTGGGAGCATACAGGTATCTTTTGTTTGTATGTTACACAGGACCCTCATTCTAAGTAAAACCCATGAGTATAAAGACATTACCCACTAAATAAACATTTGGTTGGTTTACTCTTTAATCCAAAAAAAAAAAAAATCCTTTGGAATATCACATTTCCAAATTATTACAGATACACAGTGCAGCACATGGTCAAAGAGCAGATGGCACAGAATAGGTTACAAAAACTTTATTAGGCCACTCATGGGTTTGAGGACATTATAGTAGTCATTGCCAGAGGGACCCGTTTTAAACCTTTTGTAAGAAGTAACTAAAGATTAACTTCAGTGACTGTTAGCTCATATCATTCAGGTGATCTGGAATTGTTGGTTTCACAAAAATAAAATCTCTTTAACAACATGAATTACATTTTTCTGCAGTGTATGACAATCACAACAGGAGATGGTGAATGTTGGACAATGTTGAATAGTCACAATCTGCATAACTTCTGGATCTTCGTACTGTTGACTCTATTAAGCCATGTAAACACTGTTAAACTCCATAAAAATATGACGTATACATGTTTTTCATCCAGCACAACAGTGAAACTGGTTATAAAAGAACAGACATTTTCAATCTTGATTTAGGCTAATAGGCTTAATAGTTCAAGTTAGTTTTTTTACACAGTGATTTGATTACAAGTTAACAAGACTTAAACAATCACATTGGACTAGTTTATAAACAAACATATTTGTCCACAGATACATTTCTATAAGTTTAAGATGTTACAGGCAGTGATGTATTTAACAACGAATAACAACAATAAAGTCTCAGTTTAAGCATCGCAATGTAGAAATTTACCTACCGCTACGAACTGAAATCAATGGATGCAGATGAGGTTTGCGTTTAAAGTTGCATGAAGTGAAAGCCTGTCATTCTCATTTAGTCGTGGATGACCTCACATGAAAAAAGAACATACTAATAAAACTTTTGTAACTGCATTAACAAGGTAAACACATTTATTTTACACGTAAGTTCATAGATTTGACAAAGGTCTGTTAGGTTTATGAAAAAAATTGTTAAACATTCTGAGATGGAGCAGAGCTGATATTTTCAGTTTCACGATCATTCGCGCATGTCTGCAGGTCTCATTAATATGCATGTATGCTCTGCCCACGGAAACCGAATATCTCAGAAACCAAAAATCTCCTAACAATGGTTTTGGACTTGAGCGAGACAGGTATGTGGCAAATGCGCTCTGTAACATAGTGTTAAAATATATCGGATTGAGGTAAAATTTTGGTTGATATCAGTAAATGACATGTTTTAATGCCGGATTGAGTCAAATAGGATGTTTGTATTTCGTTATTTTTCGTGTGTATCCGAGTTACGTGTTAATTAGCCATTTATGACTTTGTTCAAGTTGCCGCCCGCACCAATTTTAGAGGTGGGGTTTTTTCCTTCTTTTCCCGGTTACTTTGGTTCTTAAATGAAATGAAAGAGGTGGATTATGTTCCTAAAACATCATGCAGTTAAGTTTTGTCGAAAGTATGTTGTCTTTTTATGTCCTAAATTGTATATTCGTGGCCATGTATTATCTTTGAGTTGTTAATCAGCTGCAGTTACAGTGTTAATGGGGACAGGGGTTCACTTTTCTCTCTTCTCACATTCCCCGCAGACCACAGAGCCGAGAGTGTGTGTTTGCGTGGCGTCTTTAAACTGCAGACGTGGTCCATCGAAGCCAGTGGTGTCGTGGAGTTCTTTGTGGTGCGAGACTAAATACGCTACAGATTCATAAAGTATATCATGGCCAAGATCTCATTTATTATATAAAGTAGCAAGTCTAATTTCACCAGAATATCTTTATTTATATAGCCTATATGACGTACACACACAGGATTGTGGGAAATCGAAGGCAGCGAAGGATACATCTATGCAGCCTTCAAAATTCAATCAGAAGAAGGTACCTCCGGAGACAGGAAGTGTCGCAGCCCTTGGCTTCGTGAATATGAGGCAGAGAGTCTCTAACGGGTGCAATTGGGTTTATTATCCTGCAACCAGCATAAGCACCGTGAAAACTAAAAGTAAACACACAAATAGCTGGTTAAATAAGCCTTTGGGCTTAACACAATTTTACAAATAAATCCTCACATCTTTTACAGTGCATCATCCTGCATTTGTACATATGCCATGCACATTAAATGACTCTTAAAGCTATTTAAAACTAAACAACACAAACAATAATTTGATCTGTAAACACATTAAACCTTTCTGGAAAAAAGAAAAAGAATACACAACAAACAAAATTCCAGAAACAGTCAATGTAGAAATGTTACATCATTAATGATTTTCCATCTCTTAAACATGGAACCAAAAAAAAATACACACCTCGCTCCGCTCACCAAGGGTGCAAACTTTTAAACTTGCTGCTTCCTGATGTAGATGTTAGCTTTAAGGTCTCTGGGCTAAACAGCACACAAATGCGGACATAAAGCAAAGCAACTTAAACAATGTTACAGTGCACAGCACCAGATTTACACAAACTGAGTTTACTTACATATGTACTGAGCTTCTTGGACAAGAGAAATCTGAACAGTGAACTGTTGATTGGCTATACAGGTTCCTGGGCTCACAGCCTCAAACCAAGTCACATGAATGACCTGACTGTGAAAGAATTACCTCTAGCGACCTCTAGTGGCCACTTACAGGAAGTGAAGCAGAATTAGAATTCGGACATGCCTTGATGCCTTGCAATGCTGCCTCCGAAGGCAGGATTTTAGAGCTTTTGAATGCAGCCTATGAGACACCGTTGCCACGTTTTAAACCTGGAAGATGAAAATAGTGCAAAAAAATCTCAAAATTAACCAGTTTTCTCCAACAATTAAAATTTACAGAACAATGTCGCATCTCAGCTGTTTAAACCACATTAGTTCAACAATGTAAGGCCGTTGTTAATAATGTCATATGCATGTGGTGGAGTAATAACTTGTGCTATTTAACTGATTAGAGATCTCTAAAACGTAGCTGTATGGAACATGACACCTGATGACTAATTTAATATTTTTTTGTTCCCTGTCATTTCGCTTTATTTTATGTTTGATTCATCACTGGTTCCCTCTTACGTCATACTCCGGGGTTCGCAATAGTCAAAAACGGTGCTTATAGAGGACGTGCAAAAATACATAGATTAAAATACACTTATATATAGTTGGCAAAGGATGCTTTTGCTGAGAAATTTCAATTTTCACTACTGAATAGCGTTATTATGCTATTATATTGTGAGCTTTGAAATTACCCTGATAGCAACAGACTCTTAGGCACCAGCTCTGCTGTACTGTCACACTCTGTTTGGCCATTCGCCCAGAATATGTCCCACCTCTGGACCACGCACTGTCAATTATCAGACTCATTACGGACACTGAGTGAAATAAAACTATGTTTTTGTACAATTTGTGGTTGCATTTTTATTTTTTACTTTTCTTCATGTAATTACCTGCTTTTTATAGAATTTCATTGTTATTGGCCATGAAAAGTTTTAGATTTTTTTTTCAAGGTTTGAATGCTTTTATTGAACAGTCTAGTCTATTATGTTTGTCAGCTCTATTTTAGATATAGCTAGTTTTGGACAGATTAGCCATTTTAAATAAGGTATAGACCCACTTAATGAACAGGTGATTGACAGTCTTACATCCTCATTTTTTTTTAATAAAAAACTTCAAAAACATTTCACATGCATCTGCTGATAGATCAGGCCCAATGCTGCTCTCTGGTTTTATTATAGTACTTTTTATTATAGTACTTATAGTTTTAAATAAAACCTGTGGACTATGGACATTTTGTGCAATTAACCCTGAAGAATATTCTGCTCTTGATGTTTTCACTTTTTTTTCATATCTACATAGACATTCTTTTAGGGCCCTGTAAGAGACCTGAAGCCTTTCATGTGGCATTTTGTGGGGGGAAAACTTTTGAACAGAAAGAAGTAGTGTACATATTTCTTATTTTGCCAAAAGATCATATTTTTTTACATTTAGTACTGGCCTTCAGAAGCTAAAGATGATACTCAAGTTTCCCAGATGACAAAATAAGTTAAATTTACCCTGATCTTCAAATTCAAAAAGTTGTAAAGAAATTATAGTTTTTGAGGAAAGCATTTCAGGATTTTTCTCCATATAATGGCCAGATTTTGAACTTTCAAAATTCAGTTTAAATGCAGCTTCAAAGGGCTCTAAATGATCCCAGCCAAGGAAGAAGGGTCTTATTTAGTGAAATGATCTGTTGAAACCAGTCCTAAATGAAAGAACAAGTTCACAAAAAGATTGAATCCAATATTTGGTTATAATATAGCATAATGACAGATTTATAAGCACTTGTTTGGAGTCCGGTCATTTTTGACTGGGAGCACCACAAGTGTGACAGGAATCCAAACGCAGGCTAAAGTGTTCTTGGATCAGGTAATGGCAGACGCTCCATATTAAATGACTGGGGGCATGTGACTTCTCAGATCTATTTAATATACCAGAGTCTTCACACACTATGTGCTTCTTAAGGCGAATACCATCTGTGAAAGTCTTTCCACACTGATAACATATACAGCAGCAGGTGTATATTTGCACTTCTCTCCAGTGTGAAGACTCATGTGGGTATAAAGGGTTCCTTGATGTGTGAAGCTCTTTCCAAACTGAGAGCATGTGTAAGGCTTCTCTCCAGTGTGAGGCTTAAGATTTGCTTTTTGAGAGAAACTCCTTCCACACTGTTGGCAGGTGAAACATTTTCTAGTTGCTGTCTTCTGAGTTCTTTTTTGAAAGAAAGTCTTTTCAGTTATGAGATCATGATGTTTCTCATTTTCTTCTGTTTCATTCTGATCTTGACTCTCCTCTTTCAGCACCATCTGGTCTAAAGCAAAAAAAGAGACAAAACAAGATGCATCAAAACATTTAAAGCATCAAAACTAGGGATGTCACAATTCTCAATATAATATTGAACTGTTCGGTACAACATCCACGGTTCAATACGCACTTGTGAATTGTGGTTTTTCAGTTTTGCATTTAAATAACTTCCTTGTTTTATTTCTCTCGAAATTTGCTGTATGTGGGGCCCTGTGAAATCTGTTTTATTTTTTCCCAAATTCCGTTTTATTTTATTTTTTCCAAATTCCTTTTTTTCCGCTTTAATTTTTCTGGATTCCATTTTTTTCCATTTAAATTTTAATTAAATTTTTTTTTTAATGGTTAAATAAAATTGTATTAATCAAAGAGCATGTCTAATTAATTGAATGAACTGGAAATGTATTAAATAAACTCCATTAATTGAACTCCACTTCCAGAACAACCATTTACAAATAATTTAGTCACCCCCTTGTCATTGGTGCCCTGAATTTGAACTTCCAAAATGCAGTTTAAATGCAGCTTCAAAGGGCTCTAAATGATCCCAGCCAAAGGAGAAGGATCTTATGTAGCGAAACGATCACTCATTTTTTTTTAAAAAAAAAAGAATTGTATACTTTAAGCACAAAAGCTTGTGTAGCACAGGCTCTGGGATGCGCATTCACGGCACTACGAATCGCATCTAAGTTCATCATCTGTTTACTCCAGCTTAAAAAGGTAGAGTATGGTGAAAAACTCCATCTTATTTTCTCCTACAACTTCAGAATCGTCCGACATCGTTGTACCTTTTTGTTTGTAAACAGCGTTTGACTTACTTGCACTTTCTTAGTCTTTGCGCGCTCGCTTTGTAAACACTGGGTCCATCGTTCCACTTACATTCCACGTGACCTTTTGATGTGATTCAATAGTACGTAGCGTTGTGGACATGCATCCCAGAGCCTGTGCTACACCAGCTTTTGCTTATCGCATTGGGCTCAAAATTACTGACTTTGTTCACACAGGGTATAAGTACTTTCATCACTAATTTTCATCACTTTTTGTGGGTTGTATTTCACCTAGTCACACTTGTGGTGTTCCAGTCAAAAATGACTGGACTCCATACAGTTGCTTATAAATCTGTCATTATGCTATATTATCACCAAATATTGGATCAATCTTGTTGTCAATTTGTTTTCTTTCATTTAGGACTGGTTTTGTGTTTCTATTTGCAGCTGATTAATCATAGACCTCATTTATCCGAGAGTAGGCACCTAATTTTTTGAGTGAAAAAAAAAAAAAAAAACATTTTTATGAATAATTTTTACAGTCATTGAAAATGAATGGGGAAGATGAGAAGTAACACACTGTTCCTGTTAAATCTGACCATCGTGACATACAAGAAAGAACACGTTAAGATTGTTTACATTATAACATTTCATGGAACAACAAACCAAAACTGCTATATTTTAGTTATATATATCCTGCACACTGACACTGTCAAACTGAGACAGTACCATTGAACAACAAGCTGAAGCTCTCTCTGTGCTAAGGCATTTATTTGTGAACTTTCGTCCACTCTGTGAGAACATGAAAGCCTCAAAGCTTAGGCTAAAGACAAGGCAGTTTGAGTGTGTGTGTGAGAGGTTTATCACAGACAGAGTTATCATAAAAGCATATTGAATACAGTTCAGGGTAGGATGAAATGGGTATAATACTCACATTAGTAATGAGGTGCCTACATTTGGATAAATGAGAACTTAATCAGATGCAAACAGAAACAGAAAACCAGTCCTAAATGAAAGAAAACGAGTTGGTAAAAAGATTGAATCCACTATTTGGTAATACTATAGCATAATGACAGATTTATAAGCAATTGTTTGGAGTCTGGTCATTTTTGACTGAGAACACCACAAGTGTGACAGGAATCCAAACACAACCAGAGGCTAAATTAGTTTCTTGGATCAGGTAACAGCAGACGCTTAAATGACTGGGGGCCTGTGACTTGAAAGGCTTCTCTCCAGTGTGAGTCACTATGTGCTTCTTAAGGCGAATATCATACTCTTTCCACACCGATGACATATACAGCAGCTCTCTCGAGAGTGAATCCTCATGTGATTATTAAGGCTTTCTTTATGCATGAAACCCTTTCCACACTGATCGCACGTGAAGGGCTTCTCTCCAGCGTGAGTTCTCATGTGAGTCTGAAAATTTCCTTTCCGGTTCAGTGTTTTCCCACAGTTTGCAGGTGTAAGTCTTCTCTCCAGTGTGAAGACTCATGTGGGTATAAAGGATTCCTTGGTGTGTGAAGGTCTTTCCACACTGAGAGCACGTGTAAGGCTTCTCTCCAGTGTGAGGCTTAAGATTTCCTTGTTGTGGCAAAATAAAACCGACTCTCGCCAAAGTAAGAGACAAACTCAGTCAAATGTCTTTTATAATTTATTCTTTGCAAAGAAGGTCAGACAGTCATACAGAAACACAGGTTACTGCAGAGTGCGACCCAGAAGGGAGGGCTCACTCCAATTTATATCTCTTCTCTAGCCTTCAAGGCTACATCCCCTAAACGGTAACTTTCCACACATAGTAAGAGTCAGACAAATACATTCTGCTACGTCATACTCCCAAGATTCAAATCTTTATATTTAGGGCCCTAATACACTTCTCTTATGTCATTCTTATAGCAGGTTTAAATAAAACAGACCCTTACACAATATTCCATAAGCACATAGATGAGTAAAATGAATTTTTCTTCCACATCCTTTTTGAGAGAAACTCCTTCCACACTGTCGGCAGGTGAAACATTTTCTATGCTGTAATATTTAAGTAAATCCGTTGGTTTTCTGTTTAGTTGTGAACATTTTTTCCTTAATAAGAACTGACATGTATACAGTGAAATTATATGTTCTTTAGTTTTGATATTGTGAAAATCTCAAACTTAACAGACTTTACTAAATGCGCAACTGCATGAACTAGTGCACTGCTTTGTGAAGCTTCTAAACTTTGTGAATGAATTGTTTCCAAACAGTGTTTCAGAGTAGGGCTGTGAAAAGATTAATCACGATTAATCGCATACAAATAATATATGTGTGTGTAATTATTATGCATTTGCAAATACAAGCACATTCATGTATAAATGTAAGAAATATTTACGTATATTTAAGTATATGGATTTATTATAATTTTTATAGAATTTATATATAAATAAAAATATTTTGTACATAAATAACATATTTCTCTTAAACATATACATTAATTTGTGTGTATTTATATATACATAATAATTACACACAGCACACACACACATTAGGCAAACTCAAACTTTTATTTTGTATGCGATTAATTGCGATTAATCGTTTGACAGCCCTATTTCGGAGCATGTATCAAACTGCCGAAGTCACATGATTTCAGTAAATGAGGCTTCAATTGTGTAATTAGATAAAAAGGTTTGTCAAGACAAACTTTAAGTTGCTTGTGAAAGCCAAACCAGAAAGTTTAAAAAGTTTTAAAAAGTTTAGTTTAAGAAGTTTTTAAAAGTTTTAAGTTTGATGGTTTTCAGTCTGAAATAGTTTGAAGTTTAAAGTAGTTTTAAAAGCTTAAAGTTTGAATGTTTTGAAGGCAATACAGTCTCAGATAGATAGATAGATAGATAGCATGTTGTTGGCATTATACTAACATGAATAACATGTAACTAGGATGTTATAATAATTAACAAGTTACTAACATGTTGCTAGCATGTTTCTAGGATGATTAACAAGTTACTATCATGTTGTTAGCATGATTAGCATGTTGCTAGCATGTTAATAGCATGTTTAACATTTTACTACCATGTTGCTACCACAATTCTAACATGATTAGCAAGTTACCTGCATGTTGCTAGCATGATTCTACCATGATTATTATGTTACTAGCATGTTGTTAGCATGATTTGCAAGTTACTAACACATTACTAGCATGATTCTGACATGATTAACATGATTCTAACATGATTAGCAAGTTACTACCCACCCAGCAAAAACTTGTCGAAAAGTCGAAAAGACGTCGAAAGGACGACAATGCCAGACGTTTAAACAACGTGAAAATTTGGTCGAAAAGTGAAAGACGAAAAGACGTCTAAATGTGGTTGTAAAGTTAAAGTTAAAAAGACGTCTTTTTCAGGCCGAATTTCAACCGTAAATTCATGATTATATTTATCTCATATTTAAAATAAGACAATTCACAAAAGAGTACTACAACATTTATTGACACATTAAATACATCTTTAAAGTAAAAATCACTTTCCTGATCACAAATGAAGCCTGCATTTGATTAAACATACCGTAAAAACAGTAATATTATGAAATATAACTATATGTTTTCTATATGAATACACTGTGAAAGGTATGTGAACTACATGTTCATCATAATTACTCCAGTATTCAGTGTCACATGACCCTTCAGAAAACATTTTTAATATGATTTGCTGCTCAAGAAACATTTCAGATTATTACCAGTGTGGAAAACAGTTGTGCTGCACAATATTTTTTGTGGAAAACATATTTTCAGTATTCTTCAAATACAACTTTCAAAAGAGCAGTATTTATTTGAAACTGATTTTTCAAAACAATAATCTTTGAAATACTGAAAATGTTTATAACACAGGACAATGACCAATTCTAACCACATTAGAACACATCTCACCCAAAAAATGCCAGTTTTGCCATTAATAACTTACTCTCATGTCATTCCAAACCAATAAGAAACTTTTGTGCAGAATGCAAATAAAGACATTTTTAACAGATGCCTTGTGTATGCAAAAAACAGCAACAACAACAAAATTACGTCTTTATTCATACATTAGATATCTCCAACGCATTTTTTACAAAAGCTCCATAAGATTTTTGTTTGTGTGTGAATAAAAATGCAATGTTTTTTGTGCATATAAACCATTCACATCACTTCATAAAATTAAGGTTAAACAACTGGAGTCACATGGCTTACTTTAATGCTGTCTTTACTACCTTTCCAAAAGTTTTACAGGTTTGGAAAGACATGAAGGTGAGTGCTGAAAATTTTTGGTTTAACTAACACATTAGTTAATTGGTTCCCTCAGGGGCATCAGTAGATCTCTGCCTGATCTCTGATCTTCTGCTTCTTCTGCTCCTTCCACCATCCCAATCCTGGATTTTTGAGCCACGACAAAAGTTTCCACTGTAAATGCTTCAGCCTGGCTGCTTTTTCTCCAGCATCTAAAAATGAGAAAGAAAACAAGAACCAAAATGTAAATGTTAAAAACAAACAAACAAAAGAGTGGGAACTGATTTACAGCATGAGAAAAATTTTCTAGAATTTTCAACAGTTTTATGTCAATTCCTATATATGCATCACAAATGTGGTACATTTAAAATTACTATGCAAGTACTAAAAGAATTCAGCTGCTGAAATGTTAAATGGATAGTACATAAGAACTGTACTGAAACAGTGATCCCTACAATGGTTATAAAAGCTGAAACATATAGAAATACTGAGAATGTGTTTGACATTTAAAAAAAAAAAAAAAAAAAACTTACAGCAAAAGATGCAGTGACCTGTGGCTGAATGGACTTTGGTTTTATTTAGCTGTGATTGACATAAAAGGGAATAGAAAATAATAACAGCACTGAATAGGAGTCAAATATTGCATATTTCTGTTCAAATAAAAGTGTAATCATTCTTCATGAGTGATTAATTAGTGTGTCAGGGGTTCTTCTCAACTCTGGCCCTCAAAGTCCACTGTCATACAGAGGGTGCGTCTCAATCACCTTAATAGTTTGCTAGGTTGTGAATTGATAAATTGTGTTTACAAATTCAGACACTGATAAGGACAGTGGCTCACTACACACTGGTGACTATTTCCATCCTCACTGTACAGCATCACTACTGATATTTACACATAGCATTAAAATGAATATCTCTGTTAATGCTATTTACAGTACATTATGATAAATACTTTGTTACATGAATGTGCAAGATTTCAGCCATAAATAAATTGTAAATGTTTGCTAGATTAGACATTACCTGTCTAGTGATGTATGTTTATGCTGAAATATGATATTGGTTTGTGTTTTAAAATCGGTCACATGTCATTTTGTAGTGAATTATCTCTTAAGTTTTGAGCTTCAGAACTTCCTATAAGGGAACGTAGTGAGCATCGACGCTTCCTGGTTTTCACAGTGCACAGTAAAAATTTTGTGATTAAGGCATCCCTTAAAGGAGAAGTCCACTTCCAAATCAAAGATTCACAGATAATGTACTCACCCCCTTGTCATTCAAGATGTTCATGTCTTTCTTTCTTTCTTCAGTCGTTATGTTTTTTGAGGAAAACATTTCAGCATTTTTCTCCATATAATGGACTGATATGGTGCCCCGATTTTTAAATTCCATAATGCAGTTTAAATACAGCTTCAAACAATCCCAAATGTGGTTGTAAATGATTCCAGCCAAGGAAGAAGGGTCTTATCTAGAGAAACGATTGGTTATTTTCATTAAAAGAATACAATTTAAATACTTTTTAATCTCAAACGCTCATCTTGTCTTTCTCTCCCTGAACTCTGTGTATTCTGACTCAAGACAGCTAAGGTATGTTGAAAAACTCCAATCGTTTTTTCTTCCTCAACTTAAAAAAAATTTTGAAATCATCCAACATCGCTGCAGAAGTACCAACAGAGTCTTTGCGAAAGTGAACATGCAAAGAAGATCAAACACCCTTAACAAAAAAGGTAAAACAGAGATATAAGACGATTTTTGAAGTTGAGGGAGAACATGAGATGGGAGTTTTTCGACTTACACTAACTGACATGAACCGGAACAAAATGGAGGTCAGGATGAGCAAGATAAGATGAGCATTTGACATTAAAAAGTATTTAAATTGTATTATTTTTACTAAAATAACCAATCATTACACTAGATAAGACCCTTCTTCCTCGGCTGGGGATCGTTTGAAGTCGCATTTAAACTGCATTTTGGAAGTTCAAACTCGGGGCACCATATCAGTCCATTATATGGAGAAAAATGCTGAAATGTTTTCCTCAAAAACCATAATTTCTTTAAGACTGAAGAAATAAAGACATGAACACCTTGGATGACAAGGGTGTGAGTACATTATTTGTAAATTGTTGTTCTGGAAGTGTAGTTCTCCTTTAACCACTGACTAATGATCAAGGGACCTGAGAGAGACACACCCATAGTTAAAAATAATTAAACTGAAGACCTTGATTAGTTTGTTCAGGCGCACTGCACTAGGTTGGAGCAAAACGCATGTAAGTGGACCTCGAAATTGTTGTGGTGCGACTTGTTCTAATTTCTTTACAAAACTTTCGCTAGCCTAACTACTGCCCAGACTGCTGTGAGCTGATACAGTGACAGTTTCGCCGTTTTATCCAACATTACATAACTAATTAAACTTGATCTTAAATGCAGATTTTAGATATTTGGCGTCAATCACTCCCTGTCTCTGACACTGCGCTTCGCTGAAACTCGGAACCAGCCGGGTTTTTTCTCTCTCTCGACCAACCTGTGTTCCTGATTTGCACAAACTACATTGCAATTAGGGGTGTGTGATATGACGATTTTTGATTGTGGACAATTAAAATGTCTCCACAATCTGCTTTTGAAGAAATATACTATATTTCGTGCTACAGCGCACATTCTGTCAGACGCAATTCTGGCGCCTCCGTCTCAATATACTGTACAACACGGCATACATTCACATCAATAATAAACTTTATTTATATAGCACTTTTCGTACATTTGTATGTAGCTCAAAGTGCTTTACAGAGAGCAAACAAACAATAAAAAGAACAATAAAAAAAAATAGCAATAAGGACAAGAATAATACAAATTTAACAAATGACAGCAATTTAAAAAAAAAAAAAAAATAATAATAATAATAAAAAGGTCTAGCAATGACAAATCAGCCAACCACTAAATGCACCATGTCAGCCAGGAGGTACCCTGCAAATCTCTCCGATGCAAAATCAGCACCGCCCTAACTAAAAGCCAGAGTATAAAAGTGTGTCTTTAACTGCTTTTTTAAAAAATTAAGGGAGGAGGCCTGACGAATATTTATGGGCAGCTTGTTCCAAGTCTTAGGAGCATAAAAACAAAAGGCTGCTTGTCCATATTTCTTATATTTTGCCATTGGAATGTTTAGCAAGGTGGAGCCTGATGATTTTAAGGGTCTATTTGGAATATACTCGGTTAGACACTCTGAAATATATAAAGGTGCTTGTCCATTTAAAGCTTTAAAAACTAATAAAAATATTTTATAATTAATTCTAAAAGAAACTGGTAACCAATGTTTGCTAAAATAGGCGTTATATGTGCAAATCTTCTAGCATGAGTAACAACTCTTGCAGCTGCGTTTTGAACAAGCTGTAGTCTTTCAACAGTTTTTTAGGCAGTCCTATGAGGAGTGCATTACAGTAATCTAAACGTGAGAAGATAAATGCATGAGTTAGCTTCTTAGCATCTTCAAGATTAAGAAATGGTCTTACACAAGCTATATTTCTGAGGTGGAAAAAGGCAGTTTTCACAACATTGTCAATGTGTGCCTTAAATGTAAGCTCAGAATCAAGAATAACTCCTAGATTTTTAACCTCAGTTTTAGTCTTTAGTGCCAGATTTCCCAGACTATTAAGAACCTTTTTTCTCTGCAGTTCATTACCAACAAGGAGAATTTCACTCTTGTCTTCATTCAATTTAAAAAAATTTCTATTCATCCAGCTAACAATACTCGCAAGACAATTCACGAGTTTATTTACTGCACCGGGATCCTCTGGCCCTACAGATATATATAACTGGGTATCATCAGCATAGCTATGGAAGCTGACTCCGTGCTCTGCAATAATTTTACCCAATGGCAACATATATAAAGAGAACAACAGAGGGCCAAGTACAGAACCTTGTGGTACACCAAAATGAATATCATGTACTCCTGATACATGGTCCCCTAATAAAATACTTCCTTCCCTTTAAATATGTCTTAAACCAATTTAAAACAGTCCCAGTTAAACCAATATATTCCTTAAGATGATTTAGAAGTATATCATGGTCAACTGTGTCAAACGCAGCACTTAAATCGAGGACAAGTATAGAAATATTATTTATATCCATAGAGATTCTCAGATCATTTACAACTTTCACTAAAGCAGTTTCAGTACTGTGCCCTTGTCTAAAACCCGATTGAAACTTTTCATAGATATTGTTTCCCGTAAGGAAATCATTTATCTGTTTAACAACTGATTTTTTCTAAAATGTTGCTCATGAAAGGTAGATTGAAGATGGGTCTATAGTTACTAAGAATTGAACTATCCAAGTTGTGCTTCTTAAGTTGTGGTTTAATAACTGCTGTTTTAATTGTTTCAGGGAAAACGCCTGTTGCTAATGAGAGATTTACAATATGATAACAGAGCAGAGTTCCACTCATGCAAGGGCGTAATTTCCACTGGGGACACACTTTTCAAAATCCCTACTGTGTCCCCCCACTTTCAAATTGTTTTGTTAAATTAATGTCTTGTATTGTAGAATGTACGCTCAGCAGCGCCGAGAGTTTCGCGACATCGTTAAAACGAAACCGAAAGTAAAACTCGCACGCGCCTTCAGAAGCAATTTTAATACCACACGTTTAGAGATCGACTCCCCAATGTGCGCAAATTGGGCTACGTAACATAACTTATAGCTGTAAGCTATAATATGTTGTGTAGTTGTCTATAGCACTTTATCATGCTTGGAAAAATTCGGTCTCTATTTGCACTTTGAATATTGAGAGAGTAGCCTACTTATATGCACTTATTTTTGCACTTAATACGACTAAGAAAGAACTGTCATTTATTTTTTGTTATTTGTACTGTAGACAGTTTAAAAATGCAGTGGTTGCCTCTAGTTTAAATGGCTCTATGTAATAGAGAAAATAAACATCTTATTCATGTACTTATATTTTCATTTATTCTTGTCCTTTGCTTAAGGAGTAAAATAAATATTTAAAAAAAGGCTTTCAGAATCAGCCCATTTGCTTGCAAAAACATCGACAATCAGAATCGGCCATGAAGAATCAAGATAGGTGCATTACTAAAAAAAAATGCTGGGCCGAGTGCTGGCTGTTCTGCTCAATTGGCAGTTGTGGTGCTCCTTAATATTCATTTGCTGCTCCCAATTTTTTTTTTTTTTGGTGCTGCTAACTTTCTGAAGTTGGGAGCACCAGTGCTACCAAGTAAAAAAGTTAATTTCGAGCCCTGAAATGTAATTTGTCATAAATAGAATGCGGTAGCAGTTTACTGTAGTGGATTTGTTGTGTCGAGCCGCGCCATATCCAGCATAATGTGTAAGCATAATGATGCTGCAAAATCAGGTTAATCACTTTTTAAAACATATTGAAATAGAAAATAGTCATTTCACAATATTACAGATTTACTGTATTTTAATCAAATAAATGCAGCAGTTGTTGCCATAAAAGACTTATTTCAAATACATGACAAATCTGACCCTTAAACTTTTGAATGGTAGTGTATGTTTAAGATATTACTTACTAGTCATATGGTTCATAATGTCTAGAGATGTTCTTCGACAGGAGATACGCTCCAACTCTGGTGCACGGCCATTAGCATAGAAGATTCTAGGAAGGAACACAATCAATCTGGAACATAAACAATCTGTCAACAATATTTATTATACAATGTCAGGTTTATCAGAAGTAAACTAAAGCAAAAGTGAAATGCAGAAAAGAAAAATAATTATAGATAATATATAGATAATATATAGAATATACAAAACAATACAGTTTAATAACAGAATTTACATTTTTAGGTTTATTTATTTAATGCTCATATACAGTGTTACTTATGTTTGTATGTTAAAGTCCTTTTAAAATATGTAACAAGCAAACAAACATAAAAGTATATAGATAGATATAATTTTGCAAAAGAAAATGTGTGGTGATATAGGCTAAATATATTATGAAAGGTACATATAAAGTAATTTATTAAGCTTTTTCAGATCACCTGTGTTTTCTATATCTGTCAGCAGCTCTCTTCAGAAATGTTAAAATCAGGAACTTTTCCTGTGTGGTAGAAGTTTTTTTCTGAAACTGCTGAAGTCACGGGACAAGAGGAATCAATATTTGTTTACCATGAAAGGTCAAAACATGCTTAAAGTACTTTCAGCTCATTTTCACGCTCCATATGTTAATTTTGTATCCGATTAACTGTTTATTGCATACTTCTAGGTTAAATAAATTAGCTTACTTCCTTTCATCCAATGACAAATTGCCTGCAAAACCTTTATATAAAAAAAGCAAAACAGCAAGTAACGTTAATTAAGGTGACATTAAAAGCCCAGACTTTCATAAACAAGAGCTCAAGTCAATAGTTAACCTAACTTACCTCTTATAGTTAGCATTACAGTTCAGATGCTAATGGACTTTTTCTGAAGACAATAAACCATTTCTATAAAGTAAATATTCAACAGAAGTGTGTCATTTACATGAAAGAAAGTGTCAGGAACATGTGTATGTACTATTTGTGTAATATTCAAGCCCCTGATTTGTGAAAACAACAGTGGGAGACGTGTTTTGCTGGACAGTTGAGTTTCCGCCCCATTTCCATGGAAACTCCTTCTGCTCCAGACTTGAATGTTCAATGCATGTGCCCATTAAAGCAAGCAGATGTCACGTATATGAATGTATAAATGTCATCATAAAGTAATATTATCTTATAAAATACATAATGTAAATGAAGTATAACACTTACTTCTAGTGTTTCCCTTTTAAAAGCAACCTCCACCTCAGCACTGCACAGCAATTCAGATCTATGAGAAATGTTTAGGTGCACACAGCATATTAATATCATCATGAAGTAATATTACACATAATGTAAATGAAGTAAAACACTTACTTTTGGCATTTTCCTTGATAAAACTAACTTTCCCGTCTGCTCCACATCGTGTTTGAAAGAAAATATCTCTCTGAGAAAAAGTTCAGAAGAGCACAACAGAAATACGGTGGTCATAATTATTATACATAATCAGGGCTCGGAATTAACTTTTTTACTTGGTAGCACTGGTGCTCCCAACTTCAAAAAAGTTAGGAGCACCAAAAAAAAATTTAGGAGCACCAAATGAATATTAAGGAGCACCACAACTGGCATCACAAATGCCTCGGCCCAGCATTTCTTTGTAGTAATGCACAGATCTTGCTTCTTAATGGCCGATTCTGATTGCCAGTGTTTTTACAAGCAAATGGGCTGATTCTGAAAGCCTTTTTTAATATTTATTTTATGCCTTAAGCAAAGGACAAGAATGAATAAAAATATGAGTACATGAATAAGGTGTTTATTTTCTCGATTACATGTAGAGCAATTTAAATTAGAGGCAACCACTGCATTTTTAAACAATCTACAGCAGGGCTATTCAATTGGCGGCCCGCGGGCCACATGCAGCCCAGAATCAACCTCCGAGTGGCCCAGCCCGTGGTTCCGCCCATAGATAATAAATTAATATATATTATTCATAAATTGTTATTTAATATAATTTAATATAAATATATATAAATATATATTATATTAATATAAATATATAGTATATTAATATAAATATAAAGTATTTATTATGTGTATGGTCCCGCCAAAAACGCGCATTCCTACGTAAATTACATAGCCTGCAACACGCAAACAATGCAGAGCGTGCCGGTAGTAGCTTAGATTACTATCAATATGTCTTTCTCAACACTGAAACGTAAAATTGCCAATGAAAACCATAAGTTTAACCCTGCCTGGACTGACAAATACTTGTTTATTTTACCGCCACATCCAAACGGCAAACCGATGTGTTTAATTTGTAATGAGTGCGTTAGAGTACTTAAAGATTACAATGTGCGGAGGCATCATGTTGAGAAACACCACACTTTTCGCACCAATTTTCCAGAGGGATCTCAAGAGAGGGCTGCAAAAGTGCAGAGTTTGATTGCATCTTACAGCCAGAGCAGTACTACCATGGTGCGGTCATTCACAGCCCAAGAGAGAGCTACTGCATCATCCCTTCGTGTTTCCTGGATACTGGCAAAAAAAGAAAAGGCCATTCACAGACTCTGAAACCGTGAAGGACTGTATGCTGGCTGTCGTGGATGAGGTGATATGACGATAAAATTAAAATGAGCGTGGTATCTGCTATAAAAAAAAAACGTACCCCTGTCAGATACTTCAAACATTCGTAGGGTTGAAATTCTTGCTGCAGATGTGTATGAAATGCTGTTAGGAGACCTGATGAAAGCTGATACTATGTCTATAGCAGTAGATGAGTCCACAGACAAAACTGATACTGCTCAGTTGTGCATATATGTCCATTTTTTTGATGGCAAGTAGCATGCTTCCGAGAGGAGCTGCTCGGCCTACTGCCGTTAGAAGGACACACAACTGGCGATATAGTCTTTGGGAAAATTTCCGCCTTTTTTAAAGACAGTGGTCTGGATATGAAGCGTGTGTGCATGCTTGTGACAGATGGGGCTCCGTCCATGACAGGGACATGTGAATGGTTTGGCAGCACGTTGGTCCGCTGTTGCACCTCAGTTGATCTCCTTACACTGCATTGTGCATCAGGCGGTGTTGTGTGCAAAACTAAGCGGGGTGCTCAAAATGACAATGGACAGCGTTATGGCTATAATTAATTTTATTCGCTCCACATCAAGCCTCCAACACCGCTTATTCCGTATGCTGCTGTCAGAAATGTCGGCTGAGCACCACAACCTTCTTTTGCATAATGACGTGAGGTGGCTGTCCAAAGGCAAAGCACTGGAGTGTTTCTGCGGTCTCAGAGAAGAGATCATAACTTTCCTCCGCGGCAGCAAGCAAAAAGTCAGAAACGCACTTGAGTCGCATACTGGACGACAACTTCATGGCCGATGCCTACTTTCTGAGCGACATATTCAAACACCTGAACGATCTCAATTTGGGACTACAAGGCAGAGACAAAACTGTCATCGACCTTGTGGAACAGATGCGCGCATTCCAAGTTAAACTGGACCTTTTCGCAAATGATTTGAGCACAGGCCGAATGCTGCATTTTCCGACACTCCGCAAATGCATCTCATCCCCCCGCACAAATCACGGATGTGATGACAGATTTCATTGCGATGTTGAAAAATAACTTTGCTGGTCGATTGGATGGACTTGATCTGCCCACAGAGTTGGCCGTTTTTGTCAGAGACCCGTTCACTGTTGCAATAGAAGGGGACTTATCCGCCAGAGCTAAGAAACTGGTCCCTTCCATTGACAAGGGGAAATTCACACTCGAACTTGTTGACATGCAGTCATCTGTAACCATGGCACAGGAGCTTTCCACTAACGGGCCTGCAAGGTTTTGGACTGATGTCAACGCACATCAGTTCCCTAACATTAAGAAAGTAGTGATCGTCATGCTCAGTATGTTTGGATCAACATATACATGTGAGTCAAGTTTTTCACACATGAACTCCATAAAAAGCAACTCTCGTTGCTCCCTGACTGACCATACTCTCCACCAATGCCTTCGAATTGCATTGACAACTTACGAGCCTAAAGTCACTGCTCTCGTTCAAAACAAAAAATGTCACTTCTCCCACTAAGTCAGCAGGGTAACTGTAGCCTACAATACATCAATATAATGTGGGATGCGTAACAGAGGCATGCTTAATCACACATGGTGATTTAAAATATGTTCCCTCAGTGTTGTTATAGTTGTGAATACTGTGCACTTTTTATTTTATGCACTTTGAGATGTTCCTGGGTCAAATGTGTGCAAGTTGTTTATTTTGTTTCAAAAGGAAACAATGTTATTTCTAATAGCCTACTACTGTGCACTATTTTGTTTTATGCACTTTGTGATCAGATAGGTCAGATATGTAGGCTAGGTCAGTTTTTTTTTCTTTTGTAAGTGGAAAAAATAGGGGCTACCTCAGATTCTGTTAATTCAGCTCTTTTTGTATGCACCTTTTGCTCTGTAAACTGGCCAAAGTTAAAAGACAAACAACGAATAAACCTTATGTTTTTCAATAAATTTGTTTGTGTTGGTTTTAAAATTTGTAATTACGAGCTGCTTTGCCGCTAAAATGACTGGCCCAGCTAACCATCTTGGTTTGACAATCTGGCCCAACTGAATTTGTAATTAAATAGCCCTGTATTACAGCCTACAGCCTAGATATGTTATGTAGCATAATTTGCCCACATTGGGGAGTCGATCTCTAAACGTGTGGTATTAAAATTGCTTTTGAAGGCACGTGCGCGTTTTACTTTCGGTTTCGTTTTAACGATGGCGCGAAACTCTCGGCGGTGCTGACAATACAAGTTGCCCCGGCCACATTTCAACGTTTGATGGAGCTGGTCCTTAGAGGGCTCCCGTGGCATATCTGCATGGTATACCTCGATGATATTTTGATTTACAATAAAACCTTTGAGGAACATCTGTCAAGCCTCAAAGAAGTGTTTTCAAGGATCCAGTCCACAGGGTTGAGACTGAACCCACGCAAATGCCACCTTGCCAGAGATCATGTAGTTTTCCTGGGCCATGTAGTTTCTCGAAAGGGTCTTCAGCCTGACCCGAAGAACACAGAGAAGATTTTGAACTGGCCAGTTCCCTGTTCTCCTTCTGAAGTGTGTTGTGGTTTCCCCTTTTCTCCGTCAAAGAATTACTCTTAAGTCTTGGGGTTTGATGCCAAAAGATAGACTTTATTGCCGAAACAATCAAGCCGAGTTGTCTATAGAGAACTCATCTTTACTTGGCTGAGGGCAGCGTTATATAGTGGTCCCCGCACGTAAGCATATCACCTTAAATCATTGGGGTGGGGGGTCCCTAGGTAAACACTCTTATGGGAAACAGATGGTTTTCCTTAATGGCCTCTTAGTGGCCCCTAAAATAACAAGAGATATGGCTCTGCTAGTGGGGCCCAAATATTAATCATATGGGCTTGTCTATTTTCCCATACTTATGGGCCTCTTACATCAACATAGGATGTGCTTGGCCAGCAACATATAAGTAGGACGATAATTATAATAGTAAATTAATTTGGACACAATTCCTTTATATTTTAGTTAATAAAATCTTCCTCAAGTGAGAGCTTATGTAGGACTATGTTCTTATTACAGACGTTTCGTCAAGGACTTTTCTAAACTTGCTGCACCACTGAACCAACTCGTTGGTAAAAATGTGCCCTTTGTATGGACCACTGCGTGTGACCAATCATTTGCCCACCTGAAAAATGTGTTGTCGTCTGAGCCTATCGTGATATTACCTGACTTCAGTGTGCCCTTTAAAATCTACACTGATGACTCCAATATGGCTGTCGGTGCAGTTCTTGTGCAGGACAGAGATGAGCGTGAACACGTGGTGGCATATGCCAGCCCGGCATTGAATTCCACACAAAAGTGCTGGTCCACGTTTGATTGTGAGTTGTGGGCTATAGTGTGGGCAGTAAGAGAATTCAAGCACTACATCGGACTTGCCTCTTTCACCATTATCACAGATCATCGTCCACTCTTAGCTCTCTGAAAAATGTCCATTGATGATGACCCTACAGGAAGAAGAGCAAGATGGATCCTGGAGCTTGATCCGTTGAATTGGGTCATTGTACACAAAGATGGACACCAACACAAAAATGCGGATGCGCTTTCTCGCCGCCCTGAGGAATCTGACATGGACGTGGTGGAGGGCAGTGTTAAAAGTGCACTGCAAGTGAATGTGGTGAGTTCTGATCAAACAGACATTAACATTTCCTGTTCACCTGAAGTTGTTGATTCGGCAGGTGATGTGACTATGGAGAAATCTAATAATTTGGAAGGCATGTCTCCCTTTAATGCGCTGTCCCACAGTTTATCTGACATTAGAGTTATGCAGAATGTAGACCCTGACATTAAGACTGCCTTGAGCTGGGTGGAGCACTCCCAAAGACCATCCAGAAAAAATTTACAAGGAGCTTCTCAGTGCTTACAGAAGCTTTGGACTGAATTCAACCGTCTTTTTATCATCAATGGACTGTTATGCCGCTCAGTTCACTGCCCCCTCACAAGTGAACCTGTAGTCCAAATAGTTGTTCCTCTGCACTAATCTCTGACATTCTGTTGCAATTGCATGGTGCTCCAGCTTCTGCCCATTTCTCTTCGGAGCGTGTATGGGAACGGGCAAGGCAGTTTTGCTACTGGCCTTCCATGTACAGGGACATCAAGGGATGGTGTGAGCAGTGCAAGGCATGTCAGATGCGGCGCAGTCCTGTTCCAGCGTACCGTGCGCCGATGGGTGGATCCCAGTCAGTGCGGCCATTTGAAAGGGTGGCTATGGACATCTTAGCTACCTGTGACTTCAAAAGGAAACCGGTATGTATTAGTCGTCAAGGACTATTTCAATAAATTTGTCAACTTGTATCCCCTGCCCAATCAGTCAGCACAGACAGTAGCGCATTGTCTGTTTGAGGACTATGTTTTACTTCATGGCGTTCCAGAGGCTTTGCATTCGGACCAGGGTCGTCAGTTTGAGGCGGAGGTGGTCCAGACTCTCTGCCATCTTCTGAACATTAAAAAGACTCGCACCACGCCATACAATCCGAAATCGGATGGTATGATTGAACACTTTAATCGGACTCTGATCGATCAACTGGCTAAGAAGCTTCTGACTTACGGGGGTGAATGGGACGATTATGTGAAGCATGTGGCATTTGCTTACAATACAACGACTCACTCCAGCACTCGTTTCACACCTTTCTTCTTGACCCATGGCCGGGAAGCACAGGTTCTCGCTGATGTACTGTTGCCCACTCATGCTCTTGACTCTCAAATGTCAGTGTCACTTGCTGAATTTGTTTCCTCATTGCTGACAAGACTGAACTCTGCCTTTGGTGGTGCATGGATGCACAGTGAGGCAGCTCACGAGCATCAGAAACTGTGCCATGATGTTGGCTTGCGTCACCGGCCTTATGATGTAGGTGCCATGGTGTGGCTCCACAACCTGGTGGAGAGCCGCAGGAAGTTGGCACCCAATTGGAAGGGGCCTTATAAAATTGTGCAAGTCATGGATTCATGTGGTGAACTGGGACTGACTTATCAGATTGTAAATCCTTTTGATGCTGGTGAGAGGGTGTGCAGAATCCGTGTATCATTCGTCCATTCCTTTTTTGATTTAATATTGAAAGAAGAAACCTGAGAAAACGGCTCCTTTTTCGTTTTTTCATTTTCTCCAGAAAAACGAAAAACAAGAATTCAGCTTGATTTTTTGTTTTTCGTTCAGGGGTGGAAAAATGAATAAACAGCTTGAATATTCGATTTCTACACGTGGGCAGAATGAAACGCCCCTTTCTGCTGATTGGTCAGCCGAAGATTAAACCACGCCCCCGTCAGATCTTCTGCAGTTTCGGGCAGAATAATAATCCTCCGCTGCTGCAGTTGAACGGATAATTAACGCATTTATTGCAACTACATTTAATCTTTTTCTCATTAAACAACCACACTAATGAATAGCTCGACACAACCCTTACCGGGCACAGCTTTATTCTGTGTGCTATTCACAAAGTGCCAGGGGGTGCGCAAAATAATTTGCTATAGCCTACTGTATTCTCTGGACTGTACGTCACGTTTTTTTTTTTTTAATCATGAAACATGCTGTGATTTATTCTAAAGTAACTTATATAATGCATTTAATGTCAAATAATCTTAGACTGTTAAAAGTAGACACGTCAGCTGTGTTATGGTTCATGTTTGTGGCATACGCCAGGAAGATGGTCAAGGAGAGGAAAGCAGCACATTTTATTGTTTTCTATATATTTCAAAGGGTTAAATCTTGCCGTCATTTTGGTTTTACACAAATAAAAAGATTTTTTTTTTTTTCGTTTCGAATGATGTCCTGCTCTTATCCGTATGACTGTAAATAACAGAGTATTAAGTTGTTTCCGCTGCTGAATAAAGAAATTCAATTGATGGCGCTGGCGCCTCGTGAGCTCACAATCAGAGCACTGTTTATTATCAAAGCAAAACGCCGTCAACCAAACATATTAAACGTTATTAAGCTTAATTAAATGTGTCTATTGTACCATAGCCTATAGGCTAAAGGTGACATCACTTGTATAGCTGCTGACTGTTATTTTACTTGCATATTATTGGGACCCATCTGAAGAAGCCTTCTTTACAAAAATATTTTAGCAGGTAAATCGCATTTATTCTTGTTTGTTTTCTGAATACCATTAATTTAAGGATTTGCCATGAAGTGAGGTGAAGTAAATGGTAATGTTTATGTGTACAATGGCAGCGTGGAGAGAAGGCACAACTAAATAAACTCAGCAAAAACAAAGTTATGACTGCTGTGTATTTACACTTTACTACTGGTCTGCACTTGACAGGGTGCGTTTATCTGCTTAAAGTTTATTTGACCCACTGCAACTTATTGGAACTGTATGAACTATAGGTTAGGCCTACTCACCTTAATTGTTATTATGTGATTTATTTATTAATTGATTGATCTATTTATTTATTTTAAATAAATAAATAAATGTCCTGCTTGCACTTTCAATGGCAGAGAATCATGATTTTCACTTTTTTTTTATGTGCCATCAATCCCTGCCATTTAGCGGAGGACTATTATTCTGCGCGAAACTGCGGAAGAACTGACGGGGCGTGGTTTGATCTTCGGCTGACCAATCAGCAGAAAGGGGCGTTTCGTTCCGCCCACGTGTAGAAATCGAATATTCAAGCTGTTTATTCATTTTTCCACCCCTGAACGAAAAAACAAAAAAAATCAAGCTGAATTCTTGTTTTTCTTTTTTTGGAAAAAATGAAAAAACGAAAAAGGAGCAGTTTTTTCTCAGGTTTCTTCTTTCAATATTAAATCAAAAAAACGAATGGACGAATGATACACGGATTGCGCAGGTAGTGCATTATAATAGGGTGCGGCCATACACATTACCTGTTTCTGCCCTGTCACGAACTCAGACAGTGTCCAATGCTTCATATTTGCAGCCTGAGTCACTTCCACTGGAGTCTGACGTTTCTGGTGGAGCAGAGTGTGTTTCACCCCAGAAAGAACTGAATGCTTTGTCTGACTCACAATGTTCAGTTAAGGGGACTGAGCCAAGCGTCAGTAAGACTGGGAGAGTTCATAGACCTCCTGGCCATTTAAAGGATTTTGTGCTATACTGATGTGACTGTTTGCACTGGGACATTAGGCTGTCCTTGTTCTATTGCTGAGCCTGCTGAAATAGCAAAGTGGGGATATGTTACTGTGTAAACTTTATGATGAAAAACGAAAAAACAAAACAGTGAAAGGAAAAATAAGTTCAAACAAAAGTAAAATAGTTATTGGAGCAAATGTTGTGTTCTGTCAATAGGTTTGTTTCCATGTTGACAATGTGCTGTGTACTGTTTTGTGTTTTATTGTACACAGAGGTATATTGTTTCTGATTTTTGACCTTGTTATTCTGGCACATAAATGGGGACGTTTATTTTGTAAGGGGGGGACGTATGTAACAGATTTTATTTCATGCTGTTATGTTGCACTAATTCTGAAGTACTATCGCTCATTATGTATGTGTGTGTAATGCATTTTCCCCTCGGGGCTTGCCATAGATGGGCATTGAGCATGCACACTTTTCATGCTGGAGTGTTGGAGGGATTTTTGAGCTCTCTCTGGAAAAAGTGTGGTGGAGAATTTAGGTAGTATTTAGGTGAACTCTGCACGAACACTCGGTCACATTAGTAACAGAAAAGGTGCGTCTCATTTTGCTCTGTATATCGTGAATCAGTATGGTATTGTAATGCCATGCCAGCAGAAGGAGCCCACACCCATGGACTGTCTGTTACTGCTCCCTTTGCTGCTTCATGGGTTACTTCCTGTTTGGTGGCCGTTTAAGGAGGCCTACACCAAACAGCCACCGCGAAGTATTGTTTTGCCTGTGTGGACTCTACTAAGCGTTTATTCTGTTTCATTGCCATGGTTTTGTTTCATAGTCATAGTTTTTCCTTGTTTCATTGCCTTGTTTATTTCGCTACTTTGGACTGCTCTCTGGTATTTTGACGTTCTGCCTGTTCATTGGATTACGCTTTTTCCTTGCCCTGGATATTACTGTTTGCTGGTGTCTGACCCTGCCTGTCTTGACTATGCTGTCTTAAATAAAGCTCACATCTGGATCTTACACGCTTCCCTGGAGTCCCGTTACAAGTAGAAACATTAATTGGGTCACTGGCGAGTGATGGAGAAACCGAGTTTTTCGTAACTCCGAGTCTATTGAATCAATTGCTTCTCAAAACGATTCAGTGATTCAAAGCGCTCGAATCTCCACATGCTGACGACATCTGCTGATCAAAACAGTGTAAATGCAACATTTAATGCAGGGGTGCTCAACCCTGGTCCTGGAGATCGACTGTCCTGCAGAGTTCAGCTCCAACCCTGACCAAAAACACACCTGAACCAGCTAATTAGGATCTCAAGGAGCACTTGATAATTACAGACAGGTGTGTTTGGTCAGGGTTGGAACTAAACTCTGCAGGAAAGTCGATCTTCAGGAACAGGTTTGGGCACCCCTGGTTTAATGTATGCGGCCAACTGTAGTCTGTAAGTGTTGATCAGAGTTATTAAATCAAAGTTATTAATATATAAATTGTAATAAGTCCATCACTCTGACTGACTCACTTACTAGTGTGCTGACTATTTAATTTCCATTTGTTTTTCTTTCTGTTCATTATTCTCATCTTAAAAACACAGAAATATTCCTAGTAAAATCAACTAAGATCCATGTGACACACTATTATGAAGATGGCATTTATTAAAGAGGAGAGTGAAGACATGAAGATTGAAGAAGCATTCAGAGTCAAACAGGAAGATACTGAGGAACAAACAGGTTGGTTTTCACTCTCAAAGCTTTCTCTTTCATTGAACTCATTCGTTTTTTTTATTTTTTAAATGTCCAGCTCTTCAGATGCAACACTTTGCATTTAATTTAGTTTCTCAGAGACTGCTTGTATTAGAAAGTCAAAATTTTAATAAAATAAAGCCACATCTGTCAGATACTTACCCACAACATGTGTTTATATATGTACAATTTACACTTGAATAGACAACTGACCCCACAATATTCATTGAAGTGTAATTAAATTCTTAAATATAATTTTGCAATCTCTTAATTTTATTTTTGCACAGACAAATACTGGCTGTATAAAACCAGAGAATAGTAAATGAAAAAAACATTCTCAAGTAGCAAGTAGGAAACAGGTTTATTATTAATCCATGAAATTATAATTATGTAATGTTATGATAAGCATTTAAATCAATATTGTGGTACTTTCAAAGTATTTTTCGTTTGATAGCGTGCATGAACTTAGGCAGTAGACACATGCGGTAGTGTACACGTATAACTGAAGTATACTTTGGGCTTTAGACATGAAGTGGCACTGAACAGACCAATCAGTGTAGGACGTCAAAGTACAGTGAGAGCAGGACTTCAAGGTTTTCACAACACAATCCACCCAATTGCTCCTCAAAACTAGCCCTATCACATTTCAAAGAGGGGGTCCTCAAATTGTGACGTTCTGGGGGATAAAATGTTATAAAATGTTATATTAGTACTGCAGACTTATTTTATTTAACTCCATTAATATATATATATATATATATTGTGACGAGTCGGCTGCCTCCCCCCTAACTATCAGCTTCACCCCGTCGGTAATCGCCGCCCTTCACCAGGCTCCCGACGGGAGTGGGCGTGTGGGAGGAGGAAGGGGCGCCGAAACATCCAGGTCTGGCGGCGTGTGATGAGGCACACCTGATGTGAATGAAGCCTCATCACCGCCGCTGTTAAAATGCCGAGCGCGCCTCTCCTCAGGAGACCGGTCTCTTCCCCGTGCATGCACGCTGGTGTCCTCGTGGGTCCAGGAAGGGTGCGTAAGGGACGAGCGCCGCCGATGTGATGGACGAGCCGCCGGACACGTGGGTCCGAGTGCGAGCCGCATAGAAGGGCTGCGAGCCAGGATGCCGGGCCTTCTCACCCGCAGAGGAAGTGCCGCCGCTAAGGAATGGATGAAGCCGCTAAAGGAAGCCGCTACCCGTCTTATTGCCACGGACTCCTCCGGGGAGCAACTGCGGCCGCCGGACTCCACCCCTTACCTGGACCCTTCCCTTCTGAACACTGCCCCTCCTTCACAGATTCGTTCACGTCGAGGACACCAGATCCCCCTGTTTATTTTTGGACACTTTTTCCCCTTTTTGAACACTTTCTGTTTTATTGTTTAATAAAAGCCTCTCCGAGGCATGACGTCACGCCCACTGTGTCTGTGCTTTGCTCCGCACCCGTGACAATATATAAATATATATATATATATATATATATATATATATATATATAAAAAATTAAAGGGATAGTTCACCCAAAAATGAAAATGTAATGTTTATCTGCTTTCCCCTAGAGCATCCAAGATGTAGGTGTGTAACGAGGACGCTGAGGCGGCGTTCGAATCCAAATGCAGAAGTTTATTATAAACGACAGCAAACATACACATGGAAGCAGGCAGAGGGTCGATAACCAGAAAGGCAGTCCAACAGCATACAAAACGTAAACGTAATCCAAGCACCAGAGTAAATAATACAGGCAGTGGGTCAAATACCATGAAGTCAGTCCAATCCAGCAAACAATCCGACAGGGGTAATCCGAAAACTCAATAATCCAAAAACAAAGCAAGACAGCAACAGGTAATCCAACAGAGAAATGGTAAACGCTCGGTAAGGCAGGTTAAACTGGCAATACTTCGCGAGGTCTTGAGCACATGGTCAGTCTTTAAATAGTGACAAACAGGAAGTAACAGTAGAAGCAGCAGAGGGAGCATGCAGGCAGTCCTAGGGTGGGGGCTCCCTCTGCTGGCTTGGCGTTACAGAATCCCCCCCCCTAGGAGCGACTCCTGGCGCTCAAAACAACAACAGTCCAAGGTGGGATGGAGGGCCAGGTCCATGTAGAGCAGGTGGGCCTGGATCATGGAGCAGGGACAGACAGTGAAGCACTGGAGGACCTGGATCGTGAAGCAGGGACAGACAGTGGAACCTTTGAGGACCAGGGCCGTGGAGCTGTGACAGACAGTGGAACCCTGGAGGACCTGGGCCGTGGAGCAATAGCAGACCGTGAAACACTGAAGGCCCTGGGCCGTGGAGCAATGACAGACAGTGGAACTTTGGAGGACCAGGGCTGTGGAGCAGTAGCAGACTGTGAAGTACTGGAGGGCCTGGGCCATGGAGCAATGGCAGAGTAGGGGACCATGGTGGGGCAGGCAGAGCAGGTAGAGCAGGGAGCCATGGCGAGGCAGGCAGAGCAGGCAGAACAGGAAGCCATGGCGAGGCAGGCAGAGCAGGCATAATAGGGAGCCATTGCAGGGCAGGCAGAGCAGACAGGAGTAGAGATATCCACAGTGGGACTAGTGACATGCATAGCAGAGCGGGGTGTTCATGCATGATTTTCTTGGCCGTAGCATGACAGGCAGAGAGTTCATCCTGGGACGCCGCCCCCATAGGAGGATCTACAGCATGCGCTGACACCTCTGGGGGCATGGGCGCAGATGCTTGGGCAGGTGAGGCAGGGAAGTCATGAATGGCCTTCATGGCCGTGACAGGACGGGCAGAGAGTCCTTGGGGAAACGCCGCCCCTTTAGGAGGTTCTGCAGCCGGAGCTGCTGCTTCTGGGGGCATTGGCGCAGACTCTTTGACAGAAGAGGCTTCTGGCATAGACTCATGGATAGACGAGGCCTTGGGAGCAGATTCGTGGACAGACGAAGCTTCTGGAGCAGACTCGTGGACAGACGAAGCTTCTGGAGCGGTCTCGTGGACAGGCGAGGCCTCTGGAGCAGACTCGTGGACAGGCGAGGCCTCTGGAGCAGACTCGTGGACAGGCGAGGCCTCTGGAGCAGACTCGTGGACAGGCGAGGCCTCTGGAACACAGTGTGCAACCCACACACTGAAAATGGCTACGGCCATTACAGGCAGCACAGTAGATAGTGGGATGTCTGGTGACCTTGAGGGTGTGGATGTTATGGACTTATGGCTTGTGAATGTGGGCTCTGCGTGGCTTGGGAGCGTGGGTTCTGCGTGGCTTGGGAGCGTGGGCTCTGCGGGGTCAGCTGATACGTGAGGTGGCTTGAGAAGGTCAGAGGGGACCTGGTGAGGTTCTGGTAGAACAACAGTTTTTTGACTTGACTCAGGGAGGCCTGCCGTGGCCGGACTTGACTCAGGGAGGCGTGCCATGGCCGGACTTGACTCGTGAAGAACAGCTGCGACTTGACTTGGCTCAGGGAGATCAGCTGTGGCTTGACTTGGTTCATGAAGGTCAATTGTGGCTTGACTTGGCTCATGAAGGTCAACTGTGGCTTGACTTGGCTCATGAAGGTCAACTGTGGCTTGACTTGGCTCATGAAGGTCAACTGTGGCTTGACTTGGCTCATGAAGGTCAACTGTGGCTTGACTTGGCTCAGGAATGACAGCAGCAACTTGACTTGGCTTATGAAGATCTGCTGTAACTTGGCTTGGCTCATGAAGATCAACTGTGACTTTGCTTGACTCAGGAACCACGGCTGTGACTTTGCTTGACTTGAGGGCTACAGCTATAGCTTTACTTGACACAGGAGCAATAGCTGTAACTTGACTGGACTTCGGAAGAGCAGCTCTGACCTGACTTGACACAGGAAACACAGCTTTAACGTGACTTGACGCTGGAACAACAGCTGCAGCTTGACTTCACTGTGGAACAACAGCCGTGACCTGACTGGACTCGGAAACTTGACTTGACTCAGGAAACGCAGCTGCAACTTGACTTGACTTGGAAACTTGATTTGACTCAGGGGATGCAGCTGCAACTTGACTTGACTTGGAAACTTGACTTGACTCAGGAAACGCAGCTGCAACTTGACTTGACTCAGGAACAACATGGCTTGACTCAGGGACAACATGGCTTGAATCAGGAACAACATGGCTTGACTCAGGAACAACATGGCTTGACTCGTGGGGAACAGCTGTGACTTGGCGTGACTCGTGGGGCACAGCTGTGACTTGGCTTGACTCGTGGGGCACAGCTGTGTCTTGGCTTGATTCATGGAGAACCACAGCTGTGTCTTGGCTTGACTCATGGAGAACCACAGCTGTGTCTTGGCTTGACTCGTGGGGCACAGCTGTGACTTGGCTTGACTCGTGGGGCACAGCTGTGACTTGGCTTGACTCGTGGGGCACAGCTGTGACTTGGCTTGACTCGTGGAAAACAGCTGTAACTTGGCTTGATTCATGGGGAACAGCCATGTCCTTGCTTGACTCATGGAGAACAGCTGTAACTTGGCTTGATTCATGGAGAACAGTAGCTTTGGCTTGACTTGACTCTGTTGCTTGACTTGACTCTGTTGCTTGACTTGACTCTGTTGCTTGACCGGGCTCTGAAGCTTGACCGGGCTCTGAAGCTTGACCGGGCTCTGAAGCTTGACTTGACCCCGGAACTTGACTTGACCCTGGAGCTTGACTTGACCCTGGAGCTTGACTTGACCCTGGAGCTTGACTGGACTTGGAAGCTTTGGACTTTGGAGCAGCAGCTGTAGCTTGACTTGACACAGGAGACACAGCTGCAACTTGACCTGACTCTGAAGATGCACCTGCAGCTTGACTTGGCTCTGCAGCTTGACTTGAATCAGGGGTAGCTGCCGCAACAAGAGGGAGCGCCATCTTAGCTGTCCGTACAGCCATTAGGGGTGAGTCCAGCACGTGGGTCATCATGTGGCGTGACTTGGAGACAGCGACCATCTTATGGAGTGGCTCTGGGATGGCGGCCATCTTGTGAACTGGCTTGGGGAAGGCGGCCATCTTGTGGGCTGGCTCTGGAATGGCAGCCATCTTGTGAACAGGTTTGGGGATGGCGGCCATCTTGTGGACTGGTTCAGGGACGGCGCCATCTTGTGGACTGGTTGTGGGAGGGCGGCCATGATGGGTGCAGACTCGGGACGGGCGGCAGGCGTGGCGTGAACAGGCCCTGGAGTGGCAGGCATGGCGTGAGCAGGCCCTGGAGCGACAGGCATGGCGTGAGCAGGCCCTGGAGCGGCAGGCATGGCGTGAGCAGGCCCTGGAGCGACAGGCATGGCGTGAACAGGCTTTGGCTTGGTGGATGTGGCTTGAGCAGGCTTTGGCTTGGCAGGCATGGCGTGAACAGGCTTTTGCTTAGTGGACGTGACTTGAGCTGGCTGTGGCGTGGCAGGCATGACGTGAACAGGCTTTGGCTTGGTGGACGTGACTTGAGCTGGCTTTGGTTTGACAGGCATGACGTGAACAGGCTTTGGCTTGGTGTACGTGACTTGAGCTGGCTGTGGTGTGGTGGTTACTGCGGGATTGCGGGGTCCCTCGTCCGCAATCCCAACAGTGTAAGGTGAGCCGCTTAACCGGAGTGCAAAATCTATGTAACTTTCAAGAGTCCAATGTGGGGTTTTGCGTGGCATGAGATATGAAATGTCCTTACATAAGCCAAAACGGAAAAGATCTTTAAGAGATGTATCATTAAAGTTCACCTGATAACACAGTTCACAGAAGTCGGTTACGTAATCCTCTATTGGACGGTTTCCTTGTCGGAGACTGATGAGACGATTTGCTGGGTCCATGGTTGGTCGTGTGTTTGTAACTTCCGCTGGATTCTTGGGAGGCGAAGTATTCTGTAACGAGGACGCTGAGGCGGCGTTCGAATCCAAATGCAGAAGTTTATTATAAACGACAGCAAACATACACATGGAAGCAGGCAGAGGGTCGATAACCAGAAAGGCAGTCCAACAGCATACAAAACGTAAACGTAATCCAAGCACCAGAGTAAATAATACAGGCAGTGGGTCAAATACCATGAAGTCAGTCCAATCCAGCAAACAATCCGACAGGGGTAATCCGAAAACTCAATAATCCAAAAACAAAGCAAGACAGCAACAGGTAATCCAACAGAGAAATGGTAAACGCTCAGTAAGGCAGGTTAAACTGGCAATACTTCGCGAGGTCTTGAGCACATGGTCAGTCTTTAAATAGTGACAAACAGGAAGTAACAGTAGAAGCAGCAGAGGGAGCATGCAGGCAGTCCTAGGGTGGGGGCTCCCTCTGCTGGCTTGGCGTTACAAGGTGAAACAAACGAAGATTTTTAACTCAAACCGTTGTAGTCTGTCAGTCATATAATGGCAGTCAATGGCTACCAAATCTTTGAGAGTAAAAAAAAAAAAAAAAAAAAAACATACACAAACAAAACTAATTTAAACCCTGCACTTGTCTTTTTGTCTACTTTACATGCAGCCCTAGTACAAAATAGGCCTAAGTCAGTTAAAATTAGCAGCAGACAGAAAGACACATTTACACACAATTATTTTTTTGATAACACACCTTAGTATCTTTGTCCAGCGGTAAAAATGCAAGCAGTCTCTGCTTCTTTTCCCAGTTTCAGCAAATTCTTCGCCAATTAGCTGGAGCCAACTGATGTCAGCACAGATTCAAAACATTGCTTGTTGCGCATACTCTGTCCTAATTTCTTCTTCTGTAGATTTGTTGCACATTAGCAACACATTAGCGCACTGCTGCCTTTTTACTGGTGTATTCATGTCATTGGTTTTGTTGTGGCTACTTGAATATTTTAAGTAAGCCTTACTCAAAGCAGCAAGTAAACTGTTTTATTCACCTTGAAATTAGCTGTAACTTGATAAAACTTAGTGAGTAGAGCAACTAAGTAAAGATAACTAATTATATACAAGTAAGGTACACTATTGGATTTTACAGTGTGTCAAACAATACACTGTCCTATCTAAATAAAAGCATAAAATGGCAAAAAAAAAAAAATCCTTGTTTTGGTGAGTATTCACATAAACGCAGATGGTTGTGTCTTAAAGTGGACTAAATGGTTTAGAAAGAAGTGCAGATGTAATGATACATGCAGCACTTAAGGTGACAGCAGCCTAATAAACCTTCTTTCTTTGTGCTTAATGTTAATCAAACAACAGAAGATGAAGAGAATATCACTCACTACTCTTGACTGAATATCTTCTGTAGCTTTAATAAGAATCAGTGTATATTTATGTTATACACTACATGTATATTATTTGTAATATTAAACCTATGAAAACAAATGTAGCAAATTCATAGGCTTTTATTTATTATAGCTTATAGCTTATGTGGACTGAACCTAACTCTGCGCCCCCCAGTTTGGGAACCACTGATTTAAGGAATGATCCTGCGTAAACATCTGCTGTTCTATTTCTTAATGCAGATAAGGTTTCTAACTAAATATATCCATGTGTATAAATACATCCATGCATGCTACTTCTCAACACAATAATCTTCAGTCGTTTTAATATCCTGACGGTTATATACATGACTACACACATGTGATGATTGGGGACCTCAATAACAGTATTATTGAGAGTGAAGTATTTTCAGGTTTTGAATCTGTTTGGTATCTATTTTACTTTTTAATACTTAACTCTCGCTCCCGCTGTCTCTCACCCATACACAAACACATGCATACACATACACACACAACACATGCACACACAAAGTCAGACCAACATACAGGTTCTCGGTCTCACATATACACACACATATACATGCTGTCTCTCTCTTAACACACACTCACACCTGCTCTGTTCTCCTGCCCCTGCACTTCTGCTTTTGCTTTCACTCTTTGCTGACAGTAACAGAGACACTTTCACTCTCTCACACACAGCTGTTCCTTCACTCCCACTCAATGCTTCCACTCTCAATCCCTCCGTCACACACACACACACACACACACACACACACACACAGATCAGATGAGAGAAAAACACCAACCTTGGTTGTTCTCTCTCTCTTCCTCAACCACCACCACAGATTTAACCTTAGCAACCACATAAACAATTCAACATTTTTAATTTAAACAAATAATGGCTCCTATCTTATGTGCGTGTTCGCCAGGCATTCACCTGCTACGGCTCTCATCAAGGTCAGGCTTCAAGCCAGTCCTGTTCTTGATGCCAATCTGTTGTGAAAACAAACAATGGTCTTCTCAAATTTGTCAATAAAGCTCAAGAAGCAGAGTTCTAGATGTCAAAATAAGACTTTATTGAACACAGCAACAAAGCCGAGATGACAGTCTTTGTCTGTCCGTGCATCCAAACTTACACCCTGTTCTTATCAGTCTTTTCAGCCAAAAAAATGACGATTTGGCTTTTGATTGGTCTTACTCCTCTACTTTGAACCATTTTCCATTTCGTCCTTGGTCTCACCCTCTCCCAAGATGCAGGTGTGCTCATGATCATTCATCATACTTGTTTATGCCATCCTTGTCTCATATTCTTGGAAGTCACCCAAAGCTCACTGGTTCAATCGAGTTCATTGGCGCTGCCCATTGGAAAGCACCACACTTGCCGTTTTGAGAGCACCTAAGACTCACAGTCTATATTAAGACATCCAGTATTGAAGCAATCATTGAAACAATCACCATATTGATCAATATATTGATTATGGGTAAAACCATACTTCATATTTTTAAACAAAATATCACAACAGACTGACCTTTGTAGGACATCAATGTACTGTGAGAGGGATAACAGAGCAGACGGCTCCTTACAGTTAATAAATGATTTTTTATGATACTTGATTGAGGTGGTTCCTGTTTTTTTTTTTTTTAAATCACACTCCGATGCACAAGTCATTTATTATCTAGGAAAAAAAGCCACAGTTGCACCAACTTCCTTTTGTATTATTGAAACTTTGCCCCAGTTTCCCAGGAAGTGACAATTTTGTTCTCCTGAACACATGGGCTGGAAACAGTGCTTTATTTGCAAACGCTTTATGCAAAATTCCATTTTTTTCAATAAGTTTAAATTGAAACAGCTAATGAGACAAATACATTTTTTCGATCTTTTCATTTGTTTATCTACTACGGTTCAATGCATTTTATCTCTCACATTTGTCAACAGGCTCTATACATTATAGCTTAACGTTTGGTCAAATCAATGCACAAAAGGAAAAACCTCATTTAGCTAATGATTTAACTTTTCCAAAGGGACACCGACTTTAATCCAAACACATTTCATTCATTAATAAAATCAATTCCTGACACTGAACTCTTGACCTTTGTCTTGTGAACAGCACTACTGATATACAGGCATACATTTATATTTTTATGAATTATTTTCATGTTGTTTCGTTGTTGGGAATTTCCAGTGAATCTCATAGTTATTTTATTTATTTATTTTTGTACTGTTTTTTGCGTTGTTACTCTTCAGCTTTGGTTGTTTCATAGTTCAGATGTGTAACATCTAACCTATGTGGAATAATCACATATGTGTGCTACAAAGAAGAAAACACTTCATCTGCAGTCACATGGTGTCTAGTAAGCAGTTGCTGAAAGTAAAAGAAGAAAAGCTTTTGAAAGTGAAACCATGTGTTAATCCAGACTGTAGAAGGAAATGTGAGTGACCAGAGCAAATAAGCAGAGAGAGTGAGAACAGAGACAATCCCCTGATTCACTCTGACCAATCAGCATTGAAGGGCTGGACATAAAGATGTGTATAATATATGGTCAGATTATCATAAGCACACAACACAGAACTCAGATCAAGCTATTGTAAGGTAAGGAAAGGGACATTCACTCCATTTATACCAAATTAAAATATATAACACAGTAAATACATGTTTGTGATGTATTTTAAAAAGTAGATATATTATACAAGAGGATCGCAAGTTGAGTCGTGAGTCAGTTTCCCCCCTCGAAAATGATGGACGCCAATCAAACACCATTCCTGTGAAGAGAGAAGCACCTGCATCACTTTCAGGTAGGCTTATGTTCACAAAATTAAAATATTAGTAGTAGCAGAATAAAGTAGCATATTAACATGTGTTTTTTTTTTTTTTTTTTTTTTTTTTTTTTATTGCTTCATTTTGCTTTTACATTCAAATAATTAGGTGTTTTATTAAGTTAAACTTGTAATCACATATTTACACCAAGCACTTACGCACGTCCTGATTTTGCTGAGTTAGATGTGTTCCTGGGTCAACATATTTTGTTGACCCTGGAACAGCATTTTAATCCAAAAATGTAATCTTAACCACATCCCTGCACCTAAACCTAACCTTACCCATGAGTAAACCCTAAAATCAGAGGAAATGATAGATGAATGACACTGATGTAAAAGCAACAAACACTGATTGTAAGCCTAAACTTCACAAAAACGATAAACTGTTTTTTCAAATCTGATTGGTTAATCGCAATGTTGTTCCAGGGTCAACAAAGATGTTGATCCAGGAACATGCGCAATCTAAAAAAGTCATTTTTAAAGTAAATTTGTTTCCCTATAACTATTTTATTTTTAAGTATTTGACAGTATGTATTTTTTTTAATTATTGGTACTCTCACGAAAACTGTTATCAAAGCGACACTACCCAGGTAAAAAAAAGACGTAGTATTAAATGTTGGGGTTCTTCGTTTTCCAGTCACACTCAGGACCTTCACGGTCAAAAGTGACCGGACCCCTGAAATCATTATTTATTTTTTTTTCAGTAAAATCAATCAAATGTATTTTTGTTCAATAATATTTTTTCTTTTTTTCTGTGGTGTTTTGAGAGAATTTTATGATAATAATTAATATTTATGCAGTAATTATGATCTATTTTTTCCCTTTGAATATAATAGAATTTTTTAGATATATATATATAATTTTTATTATTTTTTAATTAATGCTGTATTTCAGTTTAAAGTAGAGACCTTGCTTATAGAAAACAATTTTTTGAAGTCAGATTGGTGTCATCTGGTGGTGTAGTGAGCATAATTATCAAGCAATATCATATTTTAACCACTAGATGAATGTACTGCTCTCTGTAGAAGGGCTTGTGAATTCTAGTTGTTTTTGCACATATTTGCCTTTGCCTTTTCAGGTTGTGGATTTTAATATATCATATGAGATTATCAAAGACTATTTTTTTTAATTATTTGCCAAGTTTTTTGTTTGTTTGATTGGTTTAACTTGTAATTTGAAGCACCAGTTTTACTTTATAATACAGTCAAACCTGAACATTGCATTAGAAAGAGAACCAATGGAAAGCATTTTGTTACCCATTGTTTTAATTCTAACTTAATAAAAATGCAATTCTTTCAGTCATAACAATTTTTTTATTTTGAACATTTCATTAAAATTATGTTTTGTAAAATTCAATGAACAATAACTCTTATTTAGCACAGCAATTATGAACAGCAACAGCATTGGCAACAAAATAACAGCAAAAGTATAATTTTCAAACAGTAAATGGAAACTAAAGAAATAAAAAAAGTATTTTAAATATCATCCTAACCCTATTTACATATTATGTGCATATTTTTTTACATATTCAATGAACAGTAGCTCTCATTCAAAAGGCAACAGCAATTATGAACATAAAACTAAAATAACAGCAAAACAGTCACATATTTCCCTGCGTGTGTGTGTGTGTGTGTGTGTGCACCTGGTATTCATCACGTTATGGGGACCAAATGTCCCCACAAGGATAGTAATACCAGTAAATTTTGACCTTGTGGGGACATTTGTGAGGTCCCCATGAGGAAACAGGCTTATAAATCATGCAGAATGAGTTTTTTTGAGAAAGTAAAAGTGTGCACAGTCTCCTGTGAGGGCTAGGTTTAGGTGTAGGGCGATAGAAAATAGGGTTTGTACAGTATAAAAACCATTACGCCTATGGAATGTCCCCATAAAACATGTAAACCCAACATGTGTGTGTGTGTGTGTGTGTTCAAGAGAGAGACATGGTATTCTAACATTTCTCTGTTACAGTCTCACCAGTCTCATATTTCCCTATGTGTGCGTGTGTGTGTGTGTGTGTGTGTGTGTGTGTGTGTGTGTGTGTGTGTGTCTATTTTGCAACCTTGATGGCTTACAGTCTCATGCTTTCATTGCTGTGTACTTTATTTCTTACATTGATTGCTTCTATTTCACACATTTCCCAAAATTAGTTTTTGAAATGACACACGTTTTTTGTGTGTGTGTGTGTTTGTTTTTGTGTGTATAAGTGTGTGTGTGTGTGAGTGTATTGTAGTGTTTTGCACTACTGATGTTTTAGAGAGTCACCCCTTCACTGTTGTGTGCTTTTTTTCTGGATTGTGGCTGATTTGTAGATTGTATGCACAAAAAAACTCTGTATTTTCATATTTTTGCCAATTTCCCATTCATTTCCTATGGCCGGTCATTTTGACCCGAAGGCCCTGAGTGTGACTATTTTTTTTATGACCACTTAGACTTTTCAAATCCTGTCCCCAATTTTTTTGTGTGTTCATATACCAAGTACCATAAAGGTCACTAAGTTTCGTACCATTCTGATGAAGCTACGATTTTTAATTTTTTTTTTTATTTAAAAAATTCCGGTCAGAAGTGACCGAAGAACCCCAGAGGGTTAAAAATATATTTGAAATTCAAATAGTGTGTTTTTAATACATTTGTATTAGCAACGTGCTTATTTGAAGTGCATTAAAAATATACTAAATTGCATTTAAGCATATTTACAGAAAGTATAGTTGAAGTACTTTGGCAATAAATATATGCTTTATTACACTTTTAATAAATGTGCTAAAATGAAGTACAATTCAAATACATTTCTAATAAGTATAATAAAAGTACATTGGTAATAAAT
>NC_066872.1:2920643-2930643 GCF_022985175.1 Labeo rohita
GAGTAGGTTAACCACGCTGTTTAATCTGAGAACGCTCCCGTAAAGGAGTAGAGATTTCCACCAGGAAACCCGCGTTCTCATACACACACAGAAGGTATATAAAGATCCGCAATGCGGTACTCACGTGAGTTGAATGGTGATGGTTGAGGCGACCAACAAAGACGTTCGGCATGAACTCAATGTCCGGTGCCGAACGAACCTACTTCCTTGTTTATATACCTGCGGAGATTACTTCCGGGACCTCGTGACCTCACGTGATTCGGTGCGTGTGACAGTCAGTAATAATGGTCCGTGGGGAAACAGTGTTCCGTGTGTAATTACAGTAAATGGACTAATTTTGCCTTGATGATTTTTTTTTCTTTATCTTAAAGAAAACTGTTTTCTTTGTGAATATATTGTAAAATGTAATTTACTCCTGTGATCAAAGCTGAATTTTTTTAGCATCATTATTCCAGTCATGTGGTCATTCAGAAATTATTCTAATATGCTGATTTGCTGCTCAAGAAACATTTCTGATTATTGAAAACAGTTGTGCTGCTATTTTTTTTATCAGGATGCTTTGATGAATAGAAATTTCAAAAGAACAGCTTTTATTTGAAACTGAAATCTTTACACTCACATTTGATCAATACATAATACATTTTTGCTGAATAAAAATATTGATTTCTTTAAAAAAAAAAAGTCCTGATAAAAATAAATAAATAAACTTTACACCGTTAAAAAGGTTTGCACAAAAATATAAGTCAGCACATTAGATCAACACAAAAATCTGCATATTAGACTGATTTCTGAAGGATCATGTGACACTGAAGACTGATATGAAAATAAAATAATGCTGAAAATACAGCTTTGATCACAGGAATCAATTACATTACAACAGATATTCCCACAGAAAACATCTCGTAAACTTGCACTTCAGTTATATGGTATGAAATAAATCATCTTTTGTCTGAAATAATATGAACAGTAGCTATGCTAATCTTTCTCCGTTTGCTTTCCTGTTTTTATTTTGGGATGCCCAGTCCTGTTCTTGGAGATCTACCTTCCTGCAAACTTCAGCTCCTCAGGAGCAGTTGACAATTACAGATGGGTGTGTTAAATCAGGGTTAGATCAGAATTCTGCAAGTAGGTGGATTTCCAGGCAAAGGAATGGGCAGTCATGTTTTATTGGTTATGTATGATGGATTTTGAACTGTACTATTTTTATTGCAGGTTTTATTGGGATCCCAGTAGAAGACATCAGAACACCAGATGCTGGCCTGGACAGATGTACCTACAGTAAACCACACCAATCTCTCTGCTTTTGCATAGATGGCTGACTACTACCATATTCTATGAAGGTATTATTATAGTAAAACTGAGCACCTGTGACAGTGGATTTTGTAGTTATAAAGAATTGTCACACATGCGTATCAGTACATTTGAAGCAACAGAGAATATTTTTTAGGAGTTGCACTTTTTTTTTAACTCTCTCTCTTACAAACACAAAACAACAGTTATACCATTTGAAATTCTCAGGTGCACAAATCCTATTCTGCAATTCACAAATTACAAAATTTATATGCTCACAGTCAGGCTTAAGTTGCTGCAGTGAATGAGGGGCAAAACACTCGCAGTTGAATAAAAAAATCTGAAGTCATAAACAAATTTTGCACATTTGTATGTACAGTTGTAGTCAGAATTATTGGCACCGTTGGTAAATATGAAGCCTGTGAAAATAAAACTGCATTGTTATCCATTTTGATAAAAGATCCTCCTTGCCTTGCATTTAAAAACTATAGACACACATCTTAAAGGCAGATTTGTGACATTTTAAACTATACAGATTTATTTTTACAGGCTTCTTTGATCATATTTACTAAGGGTGCTAAAAATTCTGACCAAGACCATAAATGAGAACTGATATCTCACATGACAAATCAGTATGTGACATCCCACTCACACACTTGCGCTTTATCCAGTGATAAACATATCATGTACCCTTTGACCCACTACTACTAGCACAGTACACACAGCAAGTTTTTATTTATTTTAATGATTTGGATCAAACAGAATAGAACAGAATACAGTGGGTAAATGCTAGACTCTGTTAAATTCTAATAAAGTCTGTAAATATGTATAGTTCTAATAAACACACATTTCAGGAAAAAAGAAAAATTAATTATATAATGAAATTAATATTACAGAATATACTGGAAAAATTTAATATAGCCCTGCATAAATCTGGTTTAACTGGGCCTGTGAATTTCTTAATTTGTGATTTGTGGAACAGGATTTTTGCACCTGCATTTTGAGAAGGTTTTGTTGTGTTTGTGAGAGAAAGAAACAAAATAAAAGTTTGCAACACCTAAAACATTTTCTTGATGACTTCACTGATATGTTCTCTACAAATACAAATTCCACTGTCACAGGTGTTCAGTTTGGCTACAAAAATACCACATACAATAGATTCACTGTATGCAAATATAACAAAGGGACATAAACAATTGAAAATTTAGGGATGTAAACTATAATCCTAAACTTTTATTTAGGATTATAAATCTATATTTGTATTATAAAAACATAAAGAACTTTTAGGGAGTGAAAATTGTGTCTATGACTGATATTAAAATGGTGTGTTACATCATCATCTTTTTTAAACCTGACCTGATTAGTTCTCACCTGATATCACAAGGAAAACTGACTGATCTGCTATGTACCTCTGTCTTGTGTTTTCAAGGGTAAGAATTCTTTATAAATACTCTTTTCACCCATATGTCTTTATTTTGTGGAACACAAAAGGAGAGAGTGGCATAGTCTCTGTAATTTTATAGAAAAGCAGCAATGACAGTGAATGGTGACTGAGGCTGTCAGTCTCTTAATGTCCTGCCTTACATCTGTTTTTGTGCCCCACTGAAAATAAGTCAAATACATTTGGTACAAAATAACATCACATTTTTATTCTGAAGTGATTATAGCATTTAATTTGTAACTTGACACTTTTTATTGGCCTATAATTTACTTTCTTTGTGTGTTTTAATTTATTTGTGTGTATTTTATTATTGTGTATTGTTAATGCATTTTCTATGTTAGTCTTGTATAGAAAATGTGCTATAAACATGTATTTGTGTATTTTGTGTAAATAATAAATAAATTATAACTGAATTTGATGTGTGTTTAATAAATTATTACATATACAGGCTAATTTACCTAGTATTAACTATGCGAGAAACAAGCAGAAGATTGTATAACGTCGTTTTACCGAACTGAAATCAACATCGTTTCAACGTTGGTAAGCCAACCCATTAGATCGATTTTATGTTGAATATGTGTTGATTCTATGACGTCGTTTCAACCATCTGAGAATCAACGTCGATTCAACGTTGGGTAAGTGAACCAATTGCGTCGATTTTACGTTAGTTTTGAATGGCGCGTCTGACGTTGGTTCAACATTACCCCGATGAGCAAAACGACGTACGGACCGACGTCGGAGATCAACGTCGTTTCGACGCCAGGAGAAACATCGATTCTATGTTGATTTTATGTTAGTTTGCTGTGTGGGTAACTAACGCAGTCTGAGCCGGAAAGAGAACTGGGCTGCGTTTCCCGATAACGATTGATCTTAGCGCTTAAGAGTGTTTTCTACGAGTCATTTTGCGAACGTTCGTTATTGTTTCACGTGCGTTTCCCAAAAATGCACTTAACACAATTGCACGTAGCCCTGCTTTAAGTGCTACTTAGGAGTCGCTATCCCTTGGTCAAGTGCTGAAATGTCACGCTGTAGAATGGCTCGTCATTGTCACATTTTTTTGAGTTCCTCCTTTATTTGTGTCATCTTTAAAGCACATTAAATATTTTCTGTTAAATACAACATTTGTACTACCCTCGAAATGTCCATATACAACAGTGTACTTTTTTTTCATTCTAACATTTATTATGTCATTTTTATTTTATTTCTGTATTCGTTATTATTTCTATATTGAATTGTACAGCCTGTAAACTAATTCCAGTACAGATCCTATAGTATGTTGAGCAAATGTGCAATTGCGCATGCACGACTGAACGTTCAAAAACGACCCATCACTAGTAAGCCCCCTACTTTTCGGGACACCAATTAATCCGGCCTGCAGAAACGCATATTCTGGACAAGACATGTCAACACACCCATATCATTTAACATAGTGCCATCTAGGTGTTTATGTTACGTGAATAACAGGAACAATTAATAAATATTCCACATTCCTTATGAAAACGATTCATTTTCCAGGACTAACAATATATTTTTTAAATGACTGGACCCGAACCGTTTTGTTCTCCACGTAAATCCTTTTTATCCATAAAACCTTATTCAGTCTAATATGGACATATCGTAGCAACCAAAGTACAGTCTCATGATTCATTCGGAGGCCGTTTTGTTCAAAGCCTTCGAGATATGATGCCTATTATTTATGAATACTGTAACAAGTTTATGTAGTTTCACAGCATTATCACTGTAAAATATACAAATCCAATACTTTAAGGCGGTTTCGCCTGACGCCTGCCTGATTGTGAAGGCCTTGTCCCGACGCGGTTTTACTGGGCGCGAACTCACTTTAACAAATATATAACGTTACTGACGCCTTGTGTGATAAATAAAGACATAATTCCCTGAAAAATGGCGTGCAGTTTTAAAGTCTTACCGTAAGAAAGAGAAAAGCCGTCGTTTGAATACGCGGCTTCAAACGGTTAATCCACAAACATACACAGACACAATTCCAGATTCATTGTTATCCAGCAGTCCTTTACCAAACTAATGCCGTTATCAATAAAATGTTGTCAGTCATGAAAATATATAAAAATTTAATGCGTTTATTAGTAATATGCAAACACTTACCGTTAATGTGGATAAGGTATTCCACCTCTCCCTCTCACGCTCTCAAGGTGGACTCTGAAAGTTAAAGACGCATTACTTTACAAGTGAAAAGTGCAAATATAACAACAAAGACAAAAATAATGAAAAAATTAAGAGCAACTTTACCTTACTGAGGTAAAATTGTAAAAAATACGTGCGCCCCCTCCGTTTGACCATCTCAGGAAAAAATCCCGCTCAGAATTACTGTAAAATGATTTACAGGAATGTATCATTTTACTGTAAAATTCCCCGCCAATGTAATTTTACCTGAAATGCTTTGTAGATTTACAGCAGTATACTGTAAACATATTTTACAGTATGGATTTGTTTATTTTACAGTAATAATGCTGTGAAAACTACAGAAATTTGTAGCAGACACAAAAGGGTTAAAAATCCCCAACGATCTCTCAGTATATAATAATAGGACCAGAAAGTGCAGCTCTGCAGATGGATAGGAAAGAATTCATTGATAAATGCCAAATTAAGTCCCCCATGCCACTTTATATGTAAACAAGGACTGTTTTTCTAAAGATTTAAGCCCCATAATGAAAAAAAGCAGAAAAAGGGGAAAGCTACAGAAAATCCTCAAATTGTTTGATCCGCAGATAAAGCATATCTCCATTAATGGGTATCCCTAGAATGGTTATAAATTAAAAAAAAAAAAAAAAGAGCCAAAAGATAATAAACATCAACCAAAGCAAACTGAATTACCAAAAGAAATGGATAAACAATTACCACCTAAATTATGACCTAATGACCTAAAGCATGACACAGATATGGGGTTAGTAAAAATTTATTATTTGAATTTTTTTTGATCATTATTCTCTGTTATATCAATGAAATAATGAAATGAACAATGAAATAAACTACATACTTATATTTTGGTAAACGAGAGCTTTCATTTGATATATGACTCATCTATGTTTTGGAAGTTTGATGTGAATGTGAATATTATTAGGTCGTCTTCACGAGGGGGGAAAAGATTCAGACCTTATTATGTTACCTCTTTGTAACATAAATGCAAAAGTGGGATGGAGAAAGCTGAGGTTCTAAGCTTTTGAATGATACCATATTTGTCTTGTTCACTTCTAGAACAAAGATTTACAGATAATGTACTTTACCCCCTTGTCATCAAAGATGTTCATCTCTTTCTTTCTACAGTTGTAAGAAAATTATGTTTTTTTGAGGAAAACATTTAAGGATTTTTCTTCAAATAGTGGACTTGAATGATGCTCATGAGTTTGAACTTCCAAAATGCAGTTTAAATGCATGCGGCTTCAAAGGGCTCTAAACAATCCCAGCCAAGGAAGAAGGGTCTTATCTAGTGAAACAGTTATTACATTAAAAAATACAAGTGATATACTTTTTAACCTCAAACGCCCATCTTGTCTAGGTCTGCGTGAACTGTTTTTCTCGGTTCAGGACAGTTAGGGTATGTCGAAAAACTCTCATCTCATTTTCTCCCTCAACTTCAAAATCGTCCTACATTGCTGCAGAAGTACCAACCCAGTGTTTAAAAAGTGAAACTGCAAATAAGATCAATAACCTTAAAAAAAAAAAAAAAGGTAAAACAGTGATGTAGGATGATTTTGAAGTTGGAGAAGAAACTGAGATGTGAGTTTGAGGTTAAAAAATATAGAAATTGTAATTTTTTTTTTAAAGAAAATAACTGATCATTTCACTAGATAAGACCCTTCTTCCTTGGCCGGAATCATTTAGAGCCCTTTGAAGCTGCATTTAAACTGCATTTTGGAAGTTCAAACTCGGGGGCACCAAGTTTAAAGTCCGCATTATGGAGAAAAATTCTGAAATGTTTTCCTCAAAAAAAAATAAATAATAATAAATAAATTCTTTACAACTGAAGAAAGACAGACATGAACATCTTGGATGACAAGGGGGTGAGTACATTATCAGTTTTGTGGTGAACTTCTCCTTTCACTTGAGTAAATGTACTTTGTTACATTCCATCATTGAAAAAGTCAGTAGCTAGAAAAATGTTCCATTGGAGATATTTTATAATATATGTAAACTAAAACTACAGATTAGTCAAATACAAACAGGGTATTTTTATATGACAAGACAAACCTCAATATTCCACTTTCCTTAGAATTTGTGTTTTCTTGCTTTTCTGGAGGCAAAGTCGTTTATGATATCATTATAAGATATCTGATGGGCAATTTTGTTATTAATACTAATAAGTGCAAGTCCACTCAGTCTTTCTTGGGCCATGGAAGATCTCAAATAGTTTTTGATCAGTTTGAGTTTGGAAAAGCTCCGCTCTGCAGATGCAACAGTCACAGGGAGAGTGCAGGCTATCCGGAGAGCAACCCAAAGATTCGGGTTCACAGATCTCATTTTGAGAGAGGTAAGTGAGAAGCTCAAATGCAGTCATCTTTTCTTGTGGGAGTTCTGGAAGACTCTCCATCTCTGTAGCAAGGGCACCCCCGTCAACATCAGCCTCTTCTCCACAGGTGAGTTTGTCTCCAAGAAGCTTACACTGGTCCATCCGTGTCTGTGAATCAAGCTGGCTAAAGCCGAGGAGCACTCTGAACTTCCCTTAGAGACTGAAAGCGGTCCTCCAAAGACTAAATGCAGCAGTCTACCACAACATTAAAAAAATGATACTTCCAGTCTTTTCATTGCATCACTTTGTGGCTCATCAGCTGCCTCATAGGCAAAGTGCCTTTTTGTGGACCGTAGCCTCTTCTCCTTCAGCACTGCCTCAGTGTTCATTTGTTCACAAATCTCTTTTGCTGAGACCTGTGCATCTACAAAACCAGTTATCCTATAACTGTGTAAATTTTCCTTATTTTTCTTAATGAGGCCCACTGCAACATCAAGCTGCATGTTGGTTGATTGAAGGTGCTTGCTTGTGGTGTTAATTCTGGAGAGAATGTCATACCAGATGACACAGCAAATCTGAAATCTAAATGAACCAATTTCTTTAGCAAGACTGTTGGCTTCAACTTTCACTGTGGAGTCTTTAGTCGGTTCTCTGACCTCCAACAAAGCTTCTCTCACCTTGCCTGCTTGGTAGCGTAAAGGTTCAATACTGTTCACCCGGCTCTCCCATCGCGTTTCACTCCAAGACTTTAGTGTGACATCCCCATACTTCTGCAAGATGGCCCATCTTTGAGAAGACCCTGAGAAGAGTCTGTAAAGTTTTTCCACATTTCCAAAAAAACAAGTGGCATCCTTGGATGCTTTAGCAGCATCTGAAACCATCAGATTTAATGTATGTGCTCCACAAGGCACATACAAAGCATGTGGATTTTTTTCTAACAGCCTAGCCTGCACACCTTTAATTCGGCCCTTCATGTTTGCACCATTGTTGTAAGATTGTCCCCTACAGTCCTGGAAAGGGATGTTCAATTCTTCAAGCCGTTTAAGAATTAGTGTGGACAAGCCTAGACCAGTAGATTCAGGAGCTATTAGAAGTGTTCCTTTATCTCTGGTGTTGTGCCAAGACTTACAGTGCGCACAACAACAGACATCTGTTCTTGGTGACTAACATCTTGGGTGCAATCCAATATTATGGCATAATATTTTGAATCTTTGATTTCTGCCACCATTGTGTCCGCAGAACCTGATTTTACCAAGTACGACATGTTCCTGGATCAACATCTTTGTTGACCCTGGAACAACATTGTGATTAACCAATCAGATTTGAAAAAACAGTTTATAGTTTTTGTGAAGTTTAGGCTTACAATCAGTGTTTGGTGCTTGTACATCAGTGTTATTCATCTATCATTTCCTCTGATTTTAGGGATTACTCGTGGTTAAGGTTAGGTTTAGGTGTAGGGATGTGGTCAAGATAAAATTTTTGGATTAAAATGTTGTTCCAGGGTCAACAAAACATGTTGACCCAGGAACACATCTAACTCAGCAAAATCAGGACGTGCATTGTGTCCAGTATTTTGTCACTGACACAGCTTATCAGCTCATTTTGGATAGTTTTCCCTAAGTATGTGATATGCTGTGCTCCACTGTCAATTCGTCTCACGTGATCTCTCAAAACAGGAACAAATTTAGCTAACAGTTCCACTTCTTTCAGAAAGTTCCCATTGTTTTCTTGATGTAATGTTTCAACAGATCCCCTGAGTACTAGATTTCTTTCTGCCAAGGACTGAATAATTCTGATTAGGCTTACCAGCCACCTCCACTGAGGTTGAAAGAGACGTAGAAGGAACTGGAGGATCAGTGGATAAAGGTGCTGGTGACTGCTCCTCACCTGCAGAGGATGTACCTTATTAAAGATAAAAATAATAATTATTATTATAAAAATATAATAATAAAAAAAAATGTAGCCATGTTAGATTTCATACTAAAAGGTGATGTTGTCTGTGAAAAACAAACAAATGAACAACAAAAAAGGTATAAACAATTTGATCTAGGATTGTTTTAAACTCACATAGAATATCATCATCAGCTGTAGCACTGGTACTTGAGGCAGATGGCATTGGTTGTGCCCCACCTCTAAAATATTTCAACAGTGCTCCTAAAAAGTTTTATAAGAGTATAGTTGAATGAACAGAATGTTATTTTAACAGAAAAGCTATTTCAACAATAACAACAGTTATTTTAACATCAACCTATATGACACAGCACCGTAGCAAGCCATCTGTACACCTAAAACATTAAGACATAATGATATAATAACAGAGACCCCAAACGTAGGCCAATGTAAGTAATGTTAAACTGTTATCAGTACCAAAGTTATAAAACAGAAGCTTATTTTTTATTATTAGCACCAAGTTTATGAAACAGAAGCTTATTTTTATTACAAAAATATAATCTAGGAAAGTTATTTTTACACAGAATGCAAAAACCTGAATCTTAATCCAGCTAAGTAATATGTTGTATTATAATATATTAATATTGCAAATCTTAAATTTGCGGATGTTAAATAAAACATGAACTTTCTTGTTTGCTTAACCCTATAAAGCCTGACACATAAAAAAATTGGCAGAAAATTATATATTTTTTGGAAATTAGATGTTTATTAAGCCTTTAAACAAAATCTCATTTTGTTTATAATATATTTTTTGTATTACATTTTATACGTCAGGCTTTTTGGGAACTTTTTGCTTACAACAGTGTAGATTTTAGATACAAAAAAACTATTATGCC
>NC_066872.1:2935643-2993616 GCF_022985175.1 Labeo rohita
AATCATGCTAAAATCATGCTAGCGACTTGCTAGTCATGCTAAAATCATGCTAGCGACTTGCTAATCATGCTAAAATCATGCTAGCGACTTGCTAGTCATGCTAAAATCATGCTAGCGACTTGCTAAAATCATGCTAGCGACTTGCTAAAAAATCATCATGACTTGCTAGTCATGACTTCATGCTAGCGACTTGCTCATGCTAAAATCATGCTAGCTAAAAAAATCATGCTAGCGACTTGCTAGTCATGCTAAAATCATGCTAAGCGACTTGCTAGTCATGCTAAAATCATGCTAGCGACTTGCTAGTCATGCTAAAATCATGCTAGTGACTTGCTAGTCATGCTAAAATCATGCTAAAATCACTTGCTAGTCATGCTAAAATCATCTAACGACTTGCATGCTAAAAATCATGCTAGCGACTTGCTAATCATGCTAAAATCATGCTAGCGACTTGCTAGTCATGCTAAAATCATGCTAATGACTTGCTAGTCATGCTAAAATCATGCTAGCGACTTGCTAGTCATGCTAAAATCATGCTGCTTGCTATGATTTCATGCTAGTCATGCTAAAAAATCATGCTAGCGACTTGCTAGTCATGCTAAAATCATGCTAGCGACTTGCTAGTCATGCTAAAATCATGCTAGCGACTTGCTAATGCTCATGCTAAAATCATCATGCTAAAATCATGCTAGCGACTTGCTAGTCATGCTAAAATCATGCTAGCGACTTGCTAGTCATGCTAAAATCATGCTAGCGACTTGCTAGTCATGCTAAAATCATGCTATGCTACTTGCTAGTCATGCTAAAATCATCATTGCTAAAAAATCATGCTAGCGACTTGCTAGTCATGCTAAAATCATGCTAGCGACTTGCTAAAATGCTAAAATCATGCTAGCGACTTGCTAAAATCATGCTAAAATCATGCTAAAATCACTTGCTAGTCATGCTAAAATCATGCTAGCGACTTGCTAATCATGCTAAAATCATGCTAGGGACTTGCTAGTCATGCTAAAATCATGCTAGCGACTTGCTAGTCATGCTAAAATCATGCTAGTGACTTGCTAAAATCATGCTAAAATCACTTGCTAGTCATGCTAAAATCATGCTAGCGACTTGCTAATCATGCTAAAATCATGCTAGCGACTTGCTAGTCATGCTTAAATCATGCTATCATCATGCTAAAATCATGCTACTTGCTAATGCTAAAATCATGCTAGCGACTTGCTAGTCATGCTAAAATCATGCTAATCACTTGCTAAAATCATGCTAGCTAAAATCATGCTAGCTTGCTAGTCATGCTAAAATCATGCTAGTGACTTGCTTGCTAAAATCATGCTAGCTGACTTGCTAAAAAATCATGCTAGTGACTTGCTAAAATCATGCTAGCGACTTGCTAGTCATGCTAGAATCATGTTGGCGACTTGCTAATCATGCTAAATCCATGCTAGTGACTTGTTTTTTTATCATGCTAACTACATGCTTTCTTTCTAACTAATCTAATCTTTCTAACTAATCTTTCTTTCCTTTCTAACAAATCTTTCTTTTTTCTTTCGTTCTAACTAATCTTTCTTTCTTTTTTCTTTCTTTCTTTCTAACCAGTCTTTCTTCTTTCTTTCTAGCTAATCTTTCTTTTTTCTTTTTCTTTCTTTCTAACTAATCTTTCTTTTCTTTCTTGCTTACTTTTCTTTCTAAATCTTTCTTTTTTTCTTTTTTTTTCTTTCTTTCTTTCTTTTTTTTCTTTCTTTCTAACTAATCTTTCTTTTTTTTACTTTTTTTTTTCTTTCTTTCTTTCTTACTAATCTTTCTTTTTTCTTTCTTTTCTAACTAATCTTTCTTTTTTTCTTTCTTTCTTTCTTTCTAACTAATCTTTCTTTCTTTCTAACTAATCTTTTTTTCTTTCTTTTTCTTTCTAACTAATTTTTCTTTTTTTCTTTATTTATATCTATCTAGCCTATCTATCTTCAAACTTTATCAATCAAACTAAAACTATTTCAAACTGAAAACCTTTAAACTTTCTTTAAACTAAAAGCTTTTAAAACTACTTAAAACTTACTGGCTAGGCTTTCTCAAGCCAACTTAAAGTTTGCTAACAAACTTTTGTCATACTCCAACTGTGCATGCATCCTGCAGGAGCCAGTTAAAATAATATTGCGTTTTTTTTTTTTTTAATTGAATAATGGATTTCATTACAAATATGATATCCACTGAAATATTATACATATGTAAATAAAAAATAAAAATTTAAAAAACGATGTAATTTCATATACTCTTGGGGGCCCCCTGGTGGCCATGGGGCCCTAAGCAGCCGCTTAGTTCGCTTATGCCTTGGGCCGGCTCTGCCAAACAGTGCAGCAAGACAGAGACTCTGACTTGGGGTCAGCTCAAGACAAATGCACTGAAAGCATGGCTCTTTTTTTCTTGGCTTACAAGCAAAGCATCTTGTCCCAGCATCTACTGTCTCAGCAATTGCAAATGAAATGAAGGTACTACAGGACATACAGCATGAGTTTACTATGGATTTGTTTTCAAGAGGTCTCCAGGAACATGATGTGCCTGACGAGGCTTTACAAAATCTAGGAAAACATGTATACGAGCAAAGCCACATCCAGGGTGCACTACATGAAAGTAGTGGCACCTTAACCACACACCACAAAAGACTTCAGTATTACAGGAAAGAATTCAGCTTGGTAGAACCAGTAAAAATAGCTTTAGGCCATGACGACAAAGGCAAGGCAAAACACTTTCATTATGTTCCCATTTTAGAAAGCTAGAAGGCTATCTTGAGAAACAAAAGTGTACAGCATCAAATTCTAAATCCTGTTAATGCTGACAAGAGCATGCTATGTGATGTTGTAGATGGGCGTGTTTTAAAATCCAATGAATTGTTTGCATCTGATCCACATGCTCTACAGATCATGTTGTTTCAAGATGCTTTTGAAGTAACTAACCCTCTAGGGTCTGCCAGGCAAAAACACAAGGTTCTTGGTGTGTACTACACTTTAGGCAATGTCTATGTCCACAACCGATCCACTGTTGACTCAATACAGCTTGTCCTGCTTTGTTCTGAGAAGGACTGTAAGCTGTTTGGACCTGAGAAAGTTTTTGAGAATTTGATGTCAGACTTGTGTGAACTTGAGTCAACTGGCGTTTGTTTTGACGGAAAAACCTTCAGAGGTAGTATTGCCTGTGTCATTGGAGATAATCTTGGGTCCCACTTTCTTGGGGGATTTAGTGAAAATTTCAGCTCTGCAGAACATTTTTGCAGATACTGCAACATTAGAAAAGAGGATTTTCAAAGAAATCCTCTTTCTACAGCCACAGAGAGAACACCAGCGAGTTACAGGGAATCATTGCAGGAGTTGGAAAATAACCCAGATATGCAAATGCACAATGGCATAAAGTCGAACAGCGTTTTAAACAAACTCGCACATTTTCATGTCTGTGCACCAGGGCTCCCTCCCTGCCTTGCTCATGATTTGTTCGAGGGGATAGTTGACTATGATTTGGCGATGTACTTGCAGTTTCTTGTAAAAACAAGGAAGTGGTTCTGTTATGATTTCCTTAACAGAAGAATTGTGACTTTCCCTGGAGAGAGTCAGAACAAAGCTAAAGTTCTGCCTACCAATGGGACGAAACTAGGGGGGCATGCTGCCCAGAACTGGTGGCTGCGTCGATTCTTGCCGGTTCTGATACATGATAGGGTCAAAGATCCTAAGGATGAAGTCTGGCAACTTGTGCTGCTACTTAGGCAGGTGGTTGAGCTTGTGTGTGCTCCCGCACTGTCAGAATCACAGGTTGCCTACATAAAGGTCCTCATTGAGGAGTACACAGAAACAAGGCATCTCCTTTTCCCACTTAAAAAGCTTAGACCCAAACATCATTACCTTCTTCATTATGCAGATCTCACATTACAGTTCGGACCATTGATTCACACTTGGACGATGAGGTTCAAGAGCAAAAAAGAGGTCTGTTCGGGCAAGTAAGAACTTCAGAAACATCACAAAATCTCTTTCCGAGAGGCATCAATTGCTCCAGGCATACCAAAGTACAGGCAATGTGTTCTCATTTGTGTTACTAGACTGTTGACATTCCAAAGGGACTCCGCCCACTGCAGTGCGCATCCTGTCAGAAGGGTAATTATGAAGGCAATCTTAGATAATTTGGAGGGGAAGGTTTGGGCCTGCATTTTGAAGAATACTGGAATATAAAGCCACTACAATCCATCGCCTCTCCAGAGAATGTAGCAGGCCAGGCCATGGGAATAGCGGAGGCAGATGCAGCGGTGGTGAGAGTGGCAAGTGCAGTGTTAATGCCTTGAATGAAGTCCTCGATGGTGAGCGGGTTTGGCGGTTGAGGATCCATGCTGTTGAAATCCATTCTCTGTCTGGTCTGGCACAAAACAGAAGGAGACCACAAGGCAAGTATCAGGTAAGTAATATGAAGTTTATTTAACAACAGGAAAACCGATGTAGAGGAAAGGAGAGTCAGCAGGTGAGCATCAACCTTTACTGGAGTAGGTGACAACTTAGCTTGGTGAGCAGAAGGCGAGTCATGTAAGTCGGTGGTAGCAACATTAAAAGCAGACAAAGGTAAGTAAGGAGTGAAGAGGGCTTTATACTGGTCTTTGTTGTGTGGCAACAGGTGCAGGGAATTAGAACTTAGGTGACTGTGAGGTTTCTCTGACCGTAGGAACAGTAATCATTTATTAAATCTATATCATAAAAGTAGTTGTGACCTTTGTATTACGCCCCGCGTCTAGGGTACGTTAAGGGCATAATAAAGAGAATGGTTGTGGTGCTGGATTCCCAAATCACTCCGGTCAGAGACCAAACAAGCACACCAGTTAAATACAAAAATTATGATGTTTATTAGAGATTAAACGTGAAACATAGAGAGCATCTCTTTGGGGTGGCCACCGGCCAACATAACAAACAAAAGGAACCTAGAAAGGAAAAAAGAAAACTAAGTAACCTAATTACATTGGAAAAAATAAAATACAGCCAGCTTACCTAACTACCTAACCAAAAACAAAGCCCAACAGATTTACACAAAAGAAAAAAGGCAGGACACCCCCTTTGCTCGGTTTCATGAGGTGTGCGATAACTTTAGCAAGGAATAAAAGCTAACTTTTAGCCACAAAACATTAATATTAAGCAGTGGTTTGGTCGCCGGCCGGAGGAAGAGGAATCCAGGAGCTCCGAACTCGAACACGTTCGCACCAACAATGAGCTCGTCGGCTGCTTGCAACCGGCTTCCTTAAAAAAGACCCCGCCTTAATCGAGCGACCAATAACACACCAACACCCCAGCGTCATTCAACCTATGAGAAAAGGAAAGAATAGAAGCAACACAGTGCAATGCAGGAAAACATCAAAAAGAAACGATCATTCTCATAACACTTTGTTACAGAAATGATGTATCCTATCTTCATGTCTTGTCAATCATTTTAATTTTCTAATTTTCTTTTGTGTATGGTTTTGCAATAATATACTAGTTGAGTTATCTGATCTAGAATAGTATGTCACAGCTGTTACCGATGTTCATTTTATTTCAGCATATCCAAAAAAAAAAAAAAAAACAACAAAAAAAAGCATCTTAATGTGGTGTTTTGTCAAATGTCAGATCAAGTTTACTAAGTGACCTTTAGTAATAGGGTTGGGTATCGAGAAACGGTTCCAAATTTCCAAGAACCGGGTGTTCGAAAAGACGCATGCATTTCGGTTCTGCTTAACGATTCCTGCTTTCACATTTGAATGTGATTTGGAAGTTTAAAATCAGACAATTCAAGCAAAAGGAGGGGAGAGAACGGGAGAGATGTGTGCAGTGCACACATATGAAGCGCAAGCACTGTGAACAGCGGTCCTGGGTTCCCCACCTGTATCTGTTCTTGAACCGTTCCGTGCATTTCCACTGCAGAAAAGGTCGTTCTGAGCCAGATCTGATATTTCTTTCACATTTACCGCCCAATATGCACAAAAATATGTCAGTATATCATCATAAACTCAACCATTTTTTAAAGTGAAAGTAAACAGATGAGTGAGAAATTTTTAGATCCGCGTGCATTTGGTGTTAAAGAAGTGAACTTCCAGGACAAAAATTTACAGACAAGTACTCACCCCCTTGTCATCCAAGATGTTCATGTCTTTCTTTCTTCAGTTGTAAAGAATTTTTTTTTTTTTTTTTTTTTTTAAATAAATTGTTTTTTGAGGAAAACATTTCAGGATTTTTCTCCATATAATGGACTGATATGGTGCCCATACCATACCAAAAAAAACAATTTAAGTACTTTTTAATCTCAAATGCTTGTCTTGTCTTGCTCTTCCTGAACTCTGTGTATTCTGGCTCAAGACAGTTAGGGTATGACAAAAAACTCCAATCATATTTTGTCCCTCAACTTCAAAAATCATTTCAAAATCATCCTACATTGCTGCAGAAGTTCCAACCCAGTCTTTGCAAAGTGAACATGCAAAGAAGATCAAACACCCTTAACAAAAAAGATAAAACCATTTCAAAGTTTTAGGGAGAACATGAGATGGGAGTTTTTCGACATACCCTAACTGTCATGAACTGGAAAAAAACTGTTCAGGCAGAGCAAGACAAGGCGAGCATTTGACATTAAAAAGTATATAAATTGTATTATTTTTATGAGAATAACCGATTTGAAGTTTGAAGACGTATTTAAAACTACATTTTGGAAGTTCAAACTTAAGCGCACCATAGAAGTCCACTATAAAGAGAGAAAAAAAAGGTCCTGAAATGTTTTTCTCAAAAAACATAATTTCTTTACATCTGAAGAAAAAAAGACATGACCATCTTGGATGACAAGGGGGTGAGTACATTATCTGTAAATTTTTGTTCTAGAAGTGGACTTAACTTCTAAAGAGACAGCAGCCAAATAAATATGCTGCCTGTCATTAATGTTAATCCAAGAACAAACAAATTATTCACTGATCTTGACTGAATATCTTTCAGAACTTTGAGGATTAATATATATTTTATTAATTAAAAGAAAACTATGTAGTGTTTTAAACTTTTGATATAAATGTCTTTACCTGTAATTTGTTCAGTTGTATTTATTTATGCTATTGCTAATTTATTTGCTTATTCCCATTTTATTACTGATTTATATAGTTGTCTTTAACAACTTAATGCTTAAAATTTATGTAAGTCTAGTTGTTTTTGCTATGGTATTCTTTTATTTATTTATTTTTGTTAAAATCATAACCAATAGTTCCACTTAGGCCAGGGGTGGGGAACGTTGATCCTGGAGGGCCGGTGTCTCTGCAGAGTTTAGTTCCAACCCTAATCAAACACACTTGAACAAGCTAATCAATGTCTTCAGGATACAGGCTGTTTTTTTTTTTTTGTGTGTTGTTGTTGTTTTGTTTTTTCAGGGTTGGAGCTAAACTCTGCAGGCACACTGGCCCTCCAGGATCAAGGTTCTTCACACCTGACTTAGGCCTAAGTGTTCTGTAGTTAGCTGATTTTTGCTCATTTTATTCAGCTGCAAAAGAAAGCTTTGTAAAAAACAGAATAAAAATGTTTGACTTTATGTTCTTGGAATTTAAAACTAGGAATAGTTAAGAATCAGAATCGATCAAATTCAAACGATACCCAACCCTGTTTAGGAATCGTCATTAAAACAACAGCTAAAAGGCTCCCAGAAAACTTTATTACACACTTGGTTAAACTTTATGTACATTTTCATAAGAATAAATTTAAACTTGAATAACTTTTCTTATTTAATTACTTTAAGTGATTCCACTTAATCTGCAATAATCTGTAAAATTTCTTCTTTAATGAATTACAACCATTTAATATATTGTGTTTGTTTTACAGCCATTGAAGTAGCATCTGGAGAGGATGACAGGATACGACATGACAGCTGTAGAGAGACGTCCTGTAGGGTTTCATTACAGCACTGGTGCTCTGATGCAATAGTGATCCAGTGGCTTTTGAGAATGATCCCTCTGGCTTCAGTGGTTGGATTCTGCATTGACAATGTTCTGTTTTCATATGACCAGCATACCCTCATAAATACACATTAGACAGACAACACGCCCATGAGCAGGACCCTGACCTTTCTACATCAACATGAGAGTTGCCATTTTCTCTGGATGCCTTTTGTAAAGGTACCTTTTTGTGTATTTTCAGTTTAAACAAGGATTGTACTTTCGAAACCTCATGTTGATCTGAAATCTATTCCAGAACTGTTGTATTTTCATTTGACCCATAAAATTGGTAATTTTCAATTTTACATGTTTATATCCCAACTGTTAAGGATGTTATGAAGTTTCATGTTAAAAATGTGTTATGGGTGTTTCAGTTATGTGAAACTCTGTAATGGGCCATTTTGATCCAAACTATGATTTTACCATGAGAAGGACCTTGACATTTCTACATCAACATGCCAGTTGCCTTTCTCTCTGGATGCCTTTTTAAAGGTACTCACAGATGTCTTGCCTTGTGGGTTTTTATGTATTTATTTATTTATTTTGCCTTTTTGTGTAACAGTTTTAACTTACAAGGGTTTACTCAACATGGCCCTCTTTTATAGGCTCTGTTATGTCTTAGTTCTGTGCCTAAAATGCACAATAATTTTGTCCTTTCGAAATCTCATGTTGATCTGCAATCTTTTCCAGAACGGTTGTATTTTCATTTGACCCATGAAATTGGTCATTTTACATGTTCATATCCCAACTGTTAAGGATGTTATGAAATTTCATGTTAATAATTTTTTTGGGTGTTTCAGTTATGTGAAACTCCGTAATGGGCCACTTTGATCCAAACAAGTTACTCATCTAAAACAATGATTTTAAAATCTTTTTTGAGGGATATCCTGTGATCTATAATATAATAAATAATCTACATGCCCATGAGTAGGACCCTGACATTTCTACATCAACATGTCAGTTGCCATTCTCTCGATGCCTTTTTAAATGTACTCAGTTTTCTTACCTTTTTTTGCCTTTTTGTGTAACAGTTTATCCTTACAAAGGCTTACTCAACATAACCCTCCGTATAGGCTCTGTTATGTTCTATGCCTAAAATGTACAATAATCTTGTACTTTTGAAACCTTGTTATCTGCAATCTATTCCAGAACTGTGTTGTATTTTCATTTGACCCATGAAATTGGTCATTTTACATGTTCATATCCCAACTGTTAAGGATGTTATGAAGTTTCATGTTGTTTTTATTGATTGATTTTTTTTTTTTTTTTTTTTTTTTTTTTTTAAATGGGTGTTTTAGTTATGTGAAACTCTGTAATGGGCTATTCTCCTCTGATCCAAACTCACTCATCTAAAACAATGAAGTCCTTTTTAAGGCATAAATTTTTGGCCTTTTTGAGGCAAGTTAATAAAAAAAATCTGTTTTTCTCCTCTCAAAAGATTTGTTTGTTTGTTTTAAGAGTCACTGGTTCTCCGTTAACTACAGATAAATGTCTTTTTTTTTTTTTTTGTAATTGTTTAGTTTCTTTTTAATTACAGGACAAAGTGTGGTTAATGAATTGTTTTATGGATTTAGTTTATATACTGTACGGGTGCAATACCCAATTTAATAACAGATTTCCCATTAAATAATAGTAAATGTAATGTATTTTTTATTGTAGATATACCATTAAAAGAGTTTTTTTTACTATAGATGCACCACTAAAACACAGGAAAAAGTCCTGTTTTTTTGCTGTGGGCAGACTGTCAATTAACAGAAAAAATTGTTTTTTAATTATGGTACAAAGTCCAGGTAATGAGCTGCCAGTACTTTTTCCGTTTTTTTTACGGATTTTTTTTTTTACAGTGTGGGATTCATAATAAGCATTGTTGTTGTAGTATTTGTTTTGTTGTTCTGCTGTGTTGTGCATTTTTCTCAGATCAGTGCTGGCCAATGCTGCAGCCAAACAGATGATTATTGTATCAAGTATAGCAATCTGGAAATGTCATTGGGTGTACCAACATGCATACAGTGGGTCCTGGACTGGGTTAGCTGAATGAAATTGTGTAAAACCTTCTTGAAGAAAACAACAGAGTGGTAGGGAAGGGCTGCCTTTTATTTTCCATTTTTTAATTTTTAACTTGTATTGTAACTTTTGATAGAAAGGGAGTTAGTATCTTCATTGTACTTTCTTTTTCATATTAAGTAGCATTATTAGAACACTTGGATAGAGTAGGCAGGAAGTTACAGGCTGTTATAGTCTGTTTCTTTTAACACTGGGAGAAGTCATCTTTGGATAAGTAACAAGAGAAGACAGGATCGACGAGCACCTCAGTGTTTAGCAGCATGAGTAGATTCAACTGGAGGTTTAAAACCCGCTATCTACTCCAACACCAGATAGAGCTGCAGGGCAATAAGATCCGCCTGAAAGCTCCTCTGGCAGCGATGGACAACATTACCAGAAAGAGGTCCAGGTTACCAGGAATGTCCTCTGGCACTGTGGGATGAACCAGTGCATCATTTATTGCATTTCTTTGTTTTGTTGATATTGATTTTAATAAGTTTAATAACCTGAATAATCCACCAAATCCAACAATGACAGAGTCCCCATAATTCATTTCACACATAAAACTGGTACAACCTGGAATTAATTCATCAGGAAGCTTTAGCTTCAAAACAACACGCAACATAAGAATGATGACTTACAGCTGAATATTTACAAATATTTAGATGTTAATTTGAATGTACATTTATATAGCTTATTCCAATATCACCATTTACCTGATGTTTACTTTGAATAGGTTGAACTCCACATAACCAGTACTCAATGACTAACACAGCAGAACTATTCAATCTTCATATTCATTTTCCATCATTTGATATATTATAAGATTAATCCCCAGATAGCACACATATGTCTGCAAGATGTCTGTTAAAGATCACTTGTTCTGGAAAGCATCTGTTGTGTACAAACATCTGGCAAATGTCTGTAAGATGTCAGTTTTACATACATTCTAAATCATGAACATCTAATAAACATCTATTTGACATCTGATAGGAAACGTCCTATAGACGTATTGCAGATGAGCAAACAATTAAAAAATATGTCTTGCAGATGTAAATGCAGACGTCAAATAGACATCTCCGAGATGTTAGTGTGCTATCAGATCCCAACAACTACAATGCACACTTTGATTTGTGCAGATTTCACAGTTCCACTCTTCTTTGGTGAAATAAATAGTTGTGGAAATAAATGATGACATAACTAAATTAATGAATGAAAGTGATGTTAAAATAAAAAAAAAAAAAAAGAAGTTAATGCAGCCTTTAATTAAATAATTGTTGTTGGAAAAGTTTAAAATATAACACATTTAAAAAAAAAAAAAAAAAAAAAAAAACCTTTTTATTTAGTTAGTTAATTAGCTTTGGCATTCCATACCAAACACGACTGATTTGCCTTTTAGACAGAATCTCGTATTTCAGACATCATGTATTTAAATATGTATTTTCTCAAATCATGTGTTTCTATATATATAATATAACATTTATACATCATGTATTTAAATATATATTTATCATATATATAACTATATATGTTTTATTATTTGTATGTAATATATATAAATATATATTATTTTTCGGATTGTAGACACAGACGCGTGTGAAAAGGACTTTTATGTTGATCCAGTAACATGACGTCATAAGGCTGCGCCGTGCTCTTGCATCTGTTGTGGTTCGGGTGAAGAGCGGTTTGTGTTTTTAATCATTTTCAGCGTATAAATCGATACAACGCGCTTAGTCTATTTACAGTTTCTACAGGCGATGAAACACGAAATCGTCTTTATTCAGTGAAACATTGCAATAGTTGATCTAACATTAAAAAAACATTATTTTGTGCGAATAAAGCGCATAAACACATTAGTCACAGAAAAAAGTGCGTCTCATTTCGCTTCCTATGTGGTGAATTTGGTCACGGGCAAGTAGTGATGGAGAAACCGCTTTTTAAAACTCCGAGTCAAATGAATCAATTGCTTCACAAAATGATTCAGTGTTTCGAATCGCTCGAATCACCGCAAACTGACGGCACTGGCTGCTCAAAACAGTGTTAAATGATCAAATAAACGCAAACGTGTATTAATAACAACTCTGTAATATAGTATACTAATCATTAATACTTAATATTATTAAAAACTAAATGGTAAGAGTCTAATTTATTAATTTGTTCATTAGTAGTAGTAGTAGTAGTAGTACTGAACTAGGGAGCTGAATGAGACACACTCAGAGATTTAGTTTGGATTTATTTTTCTATATGTTAATCATTCTTAGCTTAAACAGGACAATGTGTCCGAACACACATTGCTGAAGCAAAGGAGATCTATGTGACAGACTATTATAAAGATGGCATTTATTAAAGAGGAAAGTGAAGACATGAGGATTGAAGAAGCATTCAGAGTCCAACATGAAGATACTGAGGAACGAACAGGTTGGTTTTCATTCTCAAAACTAATGTATTTGATCCTGTACATTTATTGGAAGGACTAGTTTATTTATGTGTATGTTTGAACACTTAATTTATATTTTAAAGGAACTGGTATGTCTATTAAGCACTTTAGTCACTTTATTTTAACACAGCTAGAGCTGATTTGTTGATCCTGCAACATTTCTAAGGGGAAATAAGGCTGTTATACAAATGTGAAAATATCATTATATATCCTGGCTGTTGTTTTGACAGCAACAGATTCTTTGTTAATGATATTGGGTCTCAGTCACTAGCAGTTGTGTTTCATATTTGTATGCACAGCATAGACCTTTCCATGAAAAATGTCACTGTAATTCACACCAAATGTAAACGCAGACACAAATTACTTAACTTCTTTTTAATCTTAGTGGATCTAAATGAGTGAGCCTGTGTCTAAGGTTCGTCATTTGCATAAAACACCCAAACCATCTCCATATAAGGGTTTTCCACTTTCTAAAGATGTGATATTTTTCATTTTTGATCATAATAAAATTTTCATCTTAATATGACTATAAAGCCACCCAGTGAACTATCGCTTAGCAAATTGGACCCACAAATTTACAAGCATAAAAAGCCCTGTGGCACTCCATACTTGTGTGATGGGCCTTATACCGAGCCCTGTGGCACTCCATACTTGTGTGTGATGAGTTGTCACTCAAAAATAATGTGTGATAAGTTGTCTCTTCATTATTTTAAAACAAAAAGCGATCAGGTATATAAGAGACATGAACTAATTTATGTCCACAAATAATTCTTAGTTTTTCCAAGAGAATGTTGAGCTCTGTGCTAACAAAATAATACAGTGTGTATGTTATTAATATACAAAATGATTTTATTTATATATGATTAAAAATTATAAAAATACAATGCTTGTAAATATTAAATAAAAATGCAATTATTTTATAGTAAACATTAAAAAATAAAGTGATATTTATTTTTATATGAATTTCAAATCACCTAAATTAACATGCTTTTATTTTGGCACTTCCGATTGATGAATATCATCAGCGAATGAAATGTCAAATTTTTGCATTGTGTTTTGAAATAGGCTAGATGTTTGCTTCCAGTTTGAATAGAAATCTTATACAGTATTACAGTTTGTCAATCTTAAATGGTAATTGTGAATTAACAGCTGTCAGTAACCAATTGCACACTCTAAACCCATTTACACATTTGCAAATGTGGACTGGTGTACCACTTATGTGCACCTCTGTTTTCATGTCTAAATGTATTAATGCCTGTTGCTTTTATGCTATTAAAAGGAGGTTGACTTAAATTGGTCTGTTTTTGCTTTAGACTTGATGTCAAGTAAAGAGGAGAGTCAAGAACGGAATGAAACTGAAGACAAAGATCAGTATGAGAAACATCCAAGTTGTCCACAGACTAGAAAGACTTCTTCACGAAAAAGAGCTAAAAAGACAGGAGCTATAAATAATTTCACCTGCCAACAATGTGGAAAGATTTTCAGCGAAAAAAGAAACCTAGAAGTTCATAATAGAATTCACACTGGAGAAAAGCCTTACACCTGCCAACAATGTGGAAAAAGTTTCATTAAAAAGGGAACCCTTAAAGACCACATGAGAACTCACACCGGAGAGAAACCATACACATGCCCTCAATGTGGAGTAAGTTTCACTCAAAAAGGAATCCTTGAAAGGCACATTAGAATTCACACCGGAGAGAAACCGTTCACCTGCCAAGAGTGTGGAAACAGTTTCATTCGAAAAGGAAGCCTTAAAGGCCACATGAGAATTCACACTGGAGAGCAGCCGTATACATGTCCTCAGTGTGAAAAGAGTTTTACACATAAACAAGCTCTTAATGCCCACATAAAAATTCACATAGGAGAAAAGCCTCACATATGTGATCAGTGTGGAAAGAGTTTTTATCAACAAGGAGATCTCAAAGTCCACCTGAGGATTCATACTGGAGAGAGCCACTTCACCTGCCAACAATGCGGAAAGAGTTTTACTCGAAAAGGAAACCTTGAAGTCCACATGAGAATTCACACTGGAGAAAAGCCGTTCATATGCCCTCAGTGTGGAAAGAGTTTCGATCAGCAAGGAAACCTTAAAGTCCACATGAGAATTCACACTGGTGAGAAACTTTTTACCTGCCCACAGTGTGGAAGGAGCTTCACTCAAAATGGAAACCTCAAAGCCCACATGAGGATTCACTCGAGAGAGAACGGTTTTATTTGTCATGAATGTGGAATGAGTTTCACAGACAGGAAACAGTACAAGAATCACATAACAACTCACGCTGGACATAATCCTTTCTTGTGCCGTCATTGTGGAAAAACTTTTTCAGACAAAGCAAACCTTGAAATTCACATGAGAATTCACAGTGAAGAGACGCCTTTCACATGCGTCCCTGAGGAAAGACTTTCAGATCTGAAGAAAACATGAGGCGTCACACTAAAGAGAAGCCATTTATTTATAGGGCCGGGCGATAAATCGATAATGATGATTGCTGTGTGATATTCATTTCCTTGATAAACGTTAACAAGAGTTCGATAAATGTTCGATATAATATTTATAGGCAGAACAAAAGCGCACTAGTCAAAGCGCGCCACTTGAACTGTTTATCTGTTCTGATCAAAGTTCAAATGGTGGCACAGTGCGAACTTACGTAGAGCAGATGCGTTCACTCACTGAGGAGTCCGGGTCTCTAAACAGCACCAATGTGAATCGCTTGAATTCAGTGAAAAACACACGACTCTGTTTACAGCCAGATGAAACAGTGCTGACAAACAGGAGAAACACTGTGCGCAATGATACAGTCAGAAGGCTTTTCAATCTACAAATCACCATCATTTACCATAGATTCACTGCAGTAACACTCACTGCACAGTGGTATTGTGTCAGAAATGTGGGTATATTTGTACCGAATTTTATTATGTATTGATAGAGGAGTAATGGAATATAATTGCAGTATTTTTGTGATTAGCGTTTATGCATTTATACTAAATGTATTTATTATTATTATTATTATTACTGTTATTATCATGTTCTATAGATGATACTATGCAATGGTTAATAAAAAAAATTCAAAGAGAATAATTAAATTTCACCATATAAAAATGAGGTTGCTACAGTTTTTACAGATGTTACTGATTTTGCTAATGAACATAAATCTAAAAAAATATATTATATTATTATTAATATTATCAGGTAACAAATGTTTCTTGGTTTGAAACAATATAGAACAACATTAAACATTAAAACATGCAAAATAAAGGAATATTTTTTTTCAGTTAGGATATTTATTTTGTTAAGAAAATATGACTGGAAAAGTGTGAAGAATTATGAAAATAAACTTCCACTTTAATTATATGCAGTAATAAACAACATTTAAACAAGAGCTTCACGATACTGGATCAACTGAGAATCCCAGTTGTTTTAAATAAATTGGAGACGATGATTCTCTCACGATTCTGGAGAAGAAAGATTAGAAAAATAAACAAAATAACGTAATTTACTAGTGGTTCTGACAAACTGTTCACTACTTAAGTCTTTTAAAAACATATATTCATTTAAACAAAATCAAAACAAAGTCAGTGCCTTACTTCAATAAGCCTGCATCCCAATGTGCATACTATCCATCCTAAATTCTATGTAATAGTAGTCATTTTCAATACTACTTAGGGCAGATATGGTGGATAGAATGCACATTGGGACACAGGGTAAGACACCTTAGACTATTGAAATCTCCTGAATGAATGATTAAATGACGTTCTTTTTTTTAAACGGGCAGTTGTCGCCACCTATTGGTGGAAGAGGATAAGCGTTACAATACATACAAGTGTTAAGATACTTTAGTTTTGATCGCTACTGTAGACAATGTGTTTATACCCAAACTATAAACTTTTATCCCAGTACATCTATTATTTAAATGTTTGTAACACTGAATAATGATTATAATGTGGTTGAAAAGACTGTTTGTGTTGCTCTTTCTGCATTCACATGTACCCCGATCCTCTGATTCATAAACATGTGCAGCCACAAAACGTGCTTCTCGCGCTCCACTGACACTCGCGATGTGAAACGGTCCTAACAAACATAGATAACTCGTTATCATTCAGGAATAAGATTGCGTGGGTGTTTGAGTTGAGATCTCGATAATTTAATGATTAATGGAGCAGCTCTAATGTAAACACTGCAAAATGTTTTATGAGGATATCGCCACAAGATCTCGTCACATCCCTATAAATAATATTTTAAAGCCACATTTAACCATCGGGTTTTTGACAACTTTCACATTATAGCAAAAATCTGCCTTTAAATTTTGAAAAAAAAAAAAAAAACATTTATCGTCATAATTATCGATATCGACTGATATGAAAAAAAATAATTGTAATTATTCTTTGGCCATATCGCCCAGCCCTATTTATTTATTATAGGATGCATTCACACTGGTAGCTCGGTTCTCTTGGTTTGGTCCTTATTAAAAAAGAAAAACAATACATTTGTTCCTGGTCTGCTTAGCATTCACACTGCCATTTCTGACAGTGAACTGAAGTTACCGAACCTAATGACACAGTGATACGTTCACAACCTTATCGGGTAGTATGATGTATATTTCGTGATGGAACTCAAGGACCAAACAAAAGGTGCTGTATTAAGTCGAATACACCTAATCTCATCTGCTGGACTAAGCACACTCATATGATTTTATTTTAAATCACCTGTGAGCTCATAACCTCCTCGTTGCTCCACGTTTGCCCTCTTCTCATTTTGTTTTGAATACGCTGCTTGTTACGCGTCATCAAATCATGTTGCATAGCATTGCATCTTGTCATTACATTCTGTTTTTGGTTTGTTTTGAAGAATTTGGCTTGTGTTGCATTCATATTTCATTTGAACCACACCAGAGTTTGATTGGAAGTGGACCGAGACCCATCTTTTTAGCGGTTTAGGTCTGCTTGCTTGGTGCGAACCACGGTTCAGATGGCTGCGTTCACATTTACTCAAATGGACTGCACTAACAATCGCACCAGAGTTCGTTTTAATCTAACCAAACATGACACACCCTTAAAGGGTTAGTTCACCCAAAAATAGTTCCTCTTCAAGTTTCAAATCTGTATGAGTTTCTTTTTTGGATTTATGGCCCCTTTTTTGTCACCCGTGTTGACATGACAGTATTATCTCTGAAGACATAGATTTGGTGTTTAAAGGGGGTGGGGGCATCTCAGTTGGCCCCACTCATTTGGACGTACACATGCTGATTTTTCACCTTATGCCTGGTGCCCTATCAATACTCCACAGACTCTCAAGAGCAAAAGAGTGTTGAGATGCTATAGTTCTGTCCTTTTCTTTTTATCAGTCTTTTGATTTTGAAGTGTGTTGTCCTTTGATTTCATTGTAAATACTGTAAATTTTTTACCATGTTCCTTCATGACAAAGGCACTAAGGATTGTGCACCTTTTGCTTAAAATTGTCAATGCTGTGTTTGGTATAGCCAGGAAATCAAGAAAGTCCACTAATGTGACTTACAAAATATGTTTTTGGTCAGAACCAAATGTACAATGACTCACTCTGCTGCCACCTCCACCTACTTCATTATATAAAAGTTACCCTATCATTGTGTTTTTCCCATTTCATATTCTTTGTATATCAAAAAAATATTTAAAACAATAAGCTTGTAACATTCATGCAACTGTAATTTTCCACTGATATGATACATTTTAGCATCATTAAAAACTCTGTAAATACATCTACATGCTTCTTTTTTTGCAGTTGACATTTTACTGGTACTGATTTTATTTGATTGATTTCATTATATTTGCTTGAGGGGAAAAAATGCAAATATGTATTCTGAATTGTTGTATTCTCCTGTTGTGGAAACATTTGTTTTGTTCTGTTTCATATGAGCAGAGCATTTACAGCATAGTTACAACTACATGGCATTTGATGATGATATTGATGATATATTGCTTTTATTTGACTATATTTGCATATATGACCTTGAATGAGTCCAAAAGTAATCAGATTACATTACTCTCATATTGTGGTGCTTGAATTACATTACTGAACACTTTTTCATTAAAGGGGTCATCAGATGCCCATTTTCCACAAGCTGATATGATTCTTAATGAAAAGTCTATAATATAGTTCGGTTAAAATTCTCAATGGTTGTGTATAACAACACCCTTTTTACCTTGCCAAAATCAGCTCTGCAAAATTTATCCTCTTCTGTTCGAGGTTAAATGTTAATGAGCTCTGCTCGCCCCAGCCCTCCAATGGCGCCACCAGGGGGTGGCCAGGGGTGGCCGTGGCCACCCCTGGCCGACTCCTGGCCACCCCACTGGCCAGTATAAATTTTAGTAGCATCAGTTATGCATCATCCCTAATGCACAGCCAGGCAGGCAAGCCGCTCTAGACCTTCGATCGCACACAGTAGCCAGCCCTCTCCCCCGCCCCGCCCCTCCGTCCATGCCACTGTTGCGCGCTCAGACAGCAACAGCTCAGCGCGTGCCCGTCGGTCAACAATTTCAAAAGAAGTTAAGAAAGAAGACAAAGAAGACTACCGGTAAGTAAATAAGTCAAAAATATTCTTTAGTAAAAGAAGAAGGGGAATTATGTGTCGTGACATGTGCTTTTTAAATTCCAAATGGTTACAGTATACTGTTACAGCAGCTTTTTGATGTGTTTTTGACACGTTTTGACAAGAGTTACCTAGCTAACGTCGTTAGCTGGTGCATGTATATGTTATGTCAATTTTCAGACAATGAAGAGAAAGTCCACAGACATCTCTTCTTATTTTATGTTTCTGTCCTTGCTTTTATTTGTATCTGCCAGTATCTGCTTTTCCCCAGTAACTGTTTTGTTTGCAATAAATGTACACCTTATGCCAAATATAATTGCAAAATAAAAAGAATTGTTGTGCAACTCAAAATGTTAACTGTACTGTTATTAGTCTATGCACATTATATCATTAGTAACATTAAATATAACACAATAAACCAAAGTATATCAGTAGGAGTTTCCTTAAGTCTTTCTGATAGTTTTCTACAGGCCGGTTTACTACAACAGTAGAATAAAATTCTGAAATTATGGTTTATAGTTTTGGTGTGCCACCCCAAGATTTTAAGTGGCCCCATCTGGCCACCCCTATGAAAAATTTCTGGAGGCGCCACTGCAGCCCTCTCTTCTCTCTGTGGAGTGACGGGCCTGTTTACTTTAGCCGCTAAACTTGCTAACTAGTATGTTATTAGGAAAGGCAATCGGAAGGATTCATAAAAAAACCTTATACTCACTTCTGCTGTAAGTGAAGCTGGATCACGAATGATTCTCAGCCAGGTGTGTTAAATAAGGGAGACATGCAAAAGTAGAGCAGGGGGCCCCCAGGACCAGGATTGAGAACCATTGATTTACAACACTACTTCACCACAGTGGCTAGAGTTGATCTGTGCCAGAGCCTCCGCATGTTCTCCGACTCTTGATACGGCCAGAATAAAAACATAAATCTTCTGTCGATGTTGTTTGCCCTGCATTCTCAGCTGTACCCTCAGCTCAACATCACTGCTTTCCTAAACAAGGCCAGTTTCCTTCCCAATGACAGAGTGTTTGGAAGAATTGAGCAAGATATCCAGAAGTTTACAACTATAGTGTTGTTGGATGAGTATAACAACATTGCAGAAGCATGGTCCTGTCTATCGATATGGAAAGGACTGACTGTAAAAGAAGAAACAGCCAGGTTCACAATAACTCAGAGATCATTTAGAAAAGGTGATGCAAATCTCTGGAGATAAGCTGGGGTTTGAGCCTATGTTGGCTGGTGAATTTTGCCAGGACTCTTTGTTGAAGTGAGGTAACAAGTAAGTCTGAAATAAGTTTGACATTTTTGTTGTCGAGTAGTCATTTGATCTAATATGACCTAAAGCAAGAGCCTGCAATAATGCAGTTTGGCCTGTGTGGTGCTGTAGCCAAGACTGAAATTTAGCCCTCCTGGATGCAATTCAAGAGAAGAAGACACAGCAATTCAGAGCAAACTCAACCGAATCTGAAGCTGCTGAACGTCATTTGAAAACTTGAAAATAGCTGGAACCAAAACCGTTTTCCCCTGGAGGGATTAGGAAGCTAAATCCGTTTTTGATTTGAGTTTTTGATTTCTATTTGAGTTGGGTGGTTGTCTTTTTGAGGGAAAGCTGTCCTTTAAGATAGGGTTTGGGTTAGGTTTTGGAAAATTACAACTCCTCCAAAGCCAGCCCTGTTGAAAAAAAACAGCATATGCTGGTCAGGTAGATAATCGCACACAATTGAATTGTAATTGAGCTGAACACACTTAACTATTTATAACAGCAAAATGCCAAGCAAGGGTACAAAACTGACAAGCACAAGACCAAATGCTACTTCAACACAGTAGACAAAACAAGCATTTCCCAGCATGACAACTACGCTAAAAACTAATGAGACAAGAACTAATTACACTTATACACTGCTTTCAACTTCTGCTGATTGACTGCTTCTCTCAAAGAGTATTTCTTTACACTGTTTAAGTTGCTTTGCTGGCACCTGAACATGCTTTACTGTTTATCACAACAAAGATACAAGCAAGCGGACGAGACTGACAAAGCACCGTACGCTGATGTTACTGCTGTGGTAAGAGCACCAAAGCGTCCTCTGTTGGAGTTTCCTAACAGATCCTGATGACTCCACCTACCTACCTAGTCTAAATTGGTTGAAACCACTAAACAGCAAATAAACTTTGTTATAGATCTTTGTTAATCAAACAAAAAAGGAAAAATTTTTTCCATAACATTATTTGATTTGATGCTGATATGTGAGTTTGGTCTTAAGGCAATTATGCATGATGTATGTTGCCTTTACTGCATAATCTGCATTTTTTGGAGTACTTTCTAACTTGCTGAAAGAATGCCAAAGGCACATTCAACTACCATCCTGGCTCGAGACAGCTTATATCATCTCCCATGAGATGAATGTCCACATGACTCTCCACATGTCATCTGTTGGTTTTGTTAACTGTGTTGCCATCATTTGGCTCTCAATTGTCCTGTAAGGCGTATGCACACTCCCAGCAACAGTGCTTGTCTCAAGATGATATTGTAGGACAAGGCTTGAGAACCTTTCCCCAGTTCCTAGGAATCTGACAAGAACAGACAAAAATATGTAGTTATTCCGTTTTTTTTTGTTTTGTTTTTTTTGTTTTTTTTTTGGGGGCGTTAGTGGAAAAGGAGGTGGAGGGTCCAAAGGGATGCCTTTGCAAGAAACGGGAAACAAAAATCTTTCTAGTGGCTCTGCTGGTGGAAGCCTGTCCTTTCTGCTTCTCCATATGCAGAACAGTAGGTTTGTATATTATATTGTTGTTGTGAAATATGTTTTGAATAATGTTAATTAAATACATGCACCATATATTCCATATGTTCCAAAACAAGAAGACAGAATGTACTGTTTCACCCTTAGTTTAGTACCTAAACTTGCATGACTATGTCCCCAGAACCAGACAGGTTTATATTCTGACTTACATGTCAGAACGAGAAGCAGAAGAACGTAACATGCAACAAGGTCACACTACAACCCAACCATTCACAAGCAGTCAGCAACCACACCATCCAGGATTTCATCAATGCAATACATCCAACCTTCACTTCCCATCAAAGTCACACTCAGCAACTCCAGACACATCACATAGCCCAATCAACACCGAGGTCTGGGGGTGAATAAATTATTTGTAAATTGTTATTCTGGAAGTGGAGTTCTCCTTTAAAGAATCATCTACATATGGAGTTTACAATACCAAAATTGTCAAAAAGTACCAGTTTGCTGTATTCTATCACTCAGGCAGATCATAAAAGAGCAGGAGGACTTACCTGAATTTCTTAAATCACTTCTTATACCATATAACAGAAAATGTCAATATTCAGATAAAAGTTCAGCATATTATACACCGCATCTGATAGGTAGGTATCTGGTAACAGGTAGGTAAGATGTCTTTGGTAATGAGCATCTGCTAAATGCCTTAAACTTAAATGATATTGTTCACATGTTTTGATTTACTATGATTTTTTACAGGTCACTTTGAGATTCAGACACCAGAATGATCCACACTGTTATTCCTGTGAACTCTTCAACGCTTTTCATGCAGTTTCAACCAGGTTCACCTCTTCATGGAACTTCAGGCATTTCTGAAAGTCCAACTGAAAGCCCTTGGGGTGAGAAATGTCTTGTAAAAACAATTTTTTTTTCATTATTATTTGTGCATGTCACTGTGAGGTAAGAAATGCACATGAATAAATTATAAAGAGTGCTACACATTAACAAAGCATACACAAGTTTTATTAAAGAATGTGACTTATTGTTATGGTGACAGTGTAGGAAAGAGACCAGAATAGGATAAGCTTTATCATTTACAGTGTATCAGTCACAGAGAATAATGTTTTAGGAGTTGCAAACAAAAAATGTTAAGTAATAAACCAATCTTGCACATCCGCAAATACAATAATAGTTCCACACCTGCAGGATATTTTTCTAGTACAATCATAAGACCATAACTACAGCTGCCATGAATCTATACAGTATTGTATATTTCATATTGTTCCACTTTTTTTGTCTCTCACAGATGGTCCAGATAATGATCGGTGTGTTGACTCTCCTGATTGGCATTGTGTCTACTGTTTATGGAGATCCTGTTTTTATCTATGGGATTATTCCCTACTGGGGATCTCTCATCGTAAGAAACTATTATACAAATAATTATTCTGTCTTTTACAATACAATTTACATATTCCAACACAAGCCTTAATTTTTGTCTTTCTCTCTCTTTTCAGTACATTACCGCAGAACATTATGATAAGTCATCAATTTTTATATTCACATTTATTTAGAAATTACTGTACGATCACTGTGTGGTCAGTACACAAGCCTTATTCTGCACTCATCCATCCAGTGTTTTTATCTGGCATTTCAGAAGCAGTTTATAGATGGTTTACCATGCAAAAAGTCATTGGCGTTATACGTTAATTGTACCCTCAGTCCAGTTTTACTAACAAAAGGGCCAAATTTACTATCAGCTTGCGTCAGTGAAAATCTTCTTTTGGAAACTCTCTTAAAATTCTTCTTAAATCTTAATCATCTGCTAGCATGTTGTTCTATCTTAGCTAATGATGGGATTCATCAGCTTAAAACTTCCACTCTGTTACACATTGCATTGCAAAAATGTCACATAAAAGGGTGGACAAATTTCCTAGACTAGATTTGGTCACGATTATTAGGTTATACTTCATTTTAAGGCCTGAGCTTGACCCGCAGCTGTGTCTCTACTAATAGCATAACTCCATGTTTAACTGCTTCAAGAACAGAACAATTACCAGCTAAAACTGAAGCTGTCTGCCAGTTTTTGTGCAAATTATTTTCTCAAAGTAAGAAGATTAAGGCATGTGCAATTTTTTTCCCCAAAGGTACCTCCACAGCTCTTTGATTTCAGGCCGATTCAATTCCATGATCTTATAACTGCAAAGGTAAGAAAAGCCTGAACCCCAGTTTAATTAGACTGAGTAAAATGGTACCCCCGAAAAAAGCATGATTTGGATTTAATGTTGAGTATTCATATACTGGAATTGTGTAACACACTCAATAATGAGCTCAATTATTGTTACATAATATTATCTATACAAAAAAAAAAACAAAAAACAAAACAAAACAAAAAAAACAATCAGTAAGCGCGAAAGCTGATCATATAGTGTTTTTCCCCCTTGCAGATACCTGTGGCCAGCAGCTTTTCCATTCATCACCAGCCTGCAGACACTCTTCCACAATACAGTGAATGCAAACAAATATGAATATTAACAAAAGTGGACAGTGTTTCCTTATAAAAAAAAAAAAAAAAAAAGCTATTAGATTTACGCAGCCTATTTGAGATTATTATGCATGTACTGTATATATGTATTGATCATTATGTAGGTTATGTAACGTAAGGAAAGGAAAGGAAAGACAACCGTGCTGGCACAAAGACTCAAACCTGCGACCTTTGGGTTACAAGTCTGACTCTCTAACCCATAAGCTACGTGTATATATGTATTATTGCAAATGTATATGAGAAATGTATTATTATACAAGTATAAACCACATTTTATCACATGTGTGTATATCTATATGATGAAGAATTTTATTGAATATGTATGTTACAATAAGCAAATATATTGTCACATTTATCAGTATATGAAAAGCATCAATTCCTTATGTGTTATTCAATATATTGCAACATTAACACAATATATGTCATTCAGTATATTTTTTATATACATTAAACAATTTAATATATTGACTGCTAATATATAAGAAAATGTGTTCTTTGCGCAAGGGTTGTGGTACTGCAATTGTGTGCGATGCTTTCAGTAGACGCATTTCTTCCACTGTACATTACCTCCAATGTTTTGTTCTATTAAAAAAAAAAAGAGAGAGACATGAAAGCTTAGACTGAAATCACTTGATTAGATAATAACTGCAGTTTTGTTGTTTAGGTCACGTACAAGAGTAGTAAACGTTATATTTCCTCCTGCACAGCTTTATATTTGACCGTAATCCAGTCACTTATTTCCAGGAATCACTCGGAATTTATTACGTGTAATGTCAGTCTTCAGAAGGTCGAGCGGCGCGCTCACCCGTACACCAATCACAGCCGTTTGGTGTCAGGATGAACCAATCACAGCCGTTTGGTGTCAGGATCAACCAATCACAGCCGTTTGGTGTCAGGATCAACCAATCACAACCGTTTGGTGTCAGGATCAACCAATCACAGCCGTTTGGTGTCAGGATGAACCAATCACAGCCGTTTGGTGTCAGGATCAACCAATCACAGCCGTTTGGTGTCAGGATCAACCAATCACAGCCGTTTGGTGTCAGGACAACCAATCACAACCGTTTAGTGTCAAGATGGACCAATCAAAGTCGGGATGTCGCTTGTCATTTGAGCGTTTACAGCTGGCTCGCAGGTAAATCGAAACTAAAATTACGAGTTCGTCATCTGACAAGATCGCAGTAAACAAAAGCTTTCAACTTCTTATTTATCGGTAAGTCCAGTATGTTCGTCTTATAATATGATGCAGTTATATAAATGTCACAGTATTAAATGTATGTGTGCGTGTGTTTGGTAATTAAATCGAGATTACTTCGAGTGTTTACTCGAGGACTCATGAATAGTTAACGGTTATCATTAAATGTATTTATTGCATACATTTATGCGAATTCGAAGCCATTATGACTCACGTCTAAGTCAACATTTTCAGTTTTCCTCTGCTTAGTAGTGAGAGTAGATAAAGTTTATGTTCACAAACAATTAGGCCTATTATTTATTTGATATTTACATCAGTACTTAAAGCGGGAGAAAGAGAGCGGGGACGGATTCCGGGAAGCTCAACGAGCTGGGACACTAATTTATTTTTCCCGTACGCGGTCAATGTCTTTCCATATTATTTATTTACATTGTTTAATTTATATAATTGTGTAAACAATGTTTTGTAGCACAAACGGTTTTACAGTTTTAGCATTTTTATAACTTTTCTAAACTCAAGAACCACATGGTTGTGTGATTTATGGGTAAATCCTGGTATCCAGTAACATTTTGGCTTAATAATTGTTTGGAAAAAAATGGTATGTGTTTTTCATGTTTTTAGCATTCTAACAAAATAAGACAAAAGTATGTCAAATATTTAACATTGCTGTCAAATTATTTAAAATGACCAGACTAACAGGCTGAACACCAGTGTTAACAGGTTCTAACACTGGATGAACTTTCCGTCATTGTCCTGCAGGGTTTGTTATCTGTAATGTGCAGAAATGCACCTATATAATATTGTTTCAAAACAGTGCACAAAAATAGCTATGTAGTTCCTCATCACAAACAATCATGATGACAAGTGGCAAAATAATTCTTTGAAATAACTGAAAATTAGAGAGCACAGACATTACAAATGATTTGTTTACAATTCATTAAAATACATTTATGCAGAAAAACTTAATATTTACAAATTTCTATTATTATTTTTTCTTACCCTGTCTTCTGCCTACAGTTTGTGACCATTTTATGTAAAACAAAACAATTTCTCACATTAAGCAATGTATTATTTTTTACTTTATAGGATGTTCTACTTTAGCTACTGTCCCCAATTTTCTAAAATGTTCAGGTAAATTGGGACCATAACAAAAAATATTTTTTTAAAAATAGAATGAAACAAAAAAACTTGCACATCTTTGCATAAAATTGAATGATTAGACAAACATGTAATACAATTGTATATTGTAGTTTGAATTACAGTTGTTATTATTATAAATTAAATAATAATTAAATAATTAATAATTTTAAAAGATCTAAACTATCTAAGGGAACTTACCAATAGAGGTGCACCAATCTGATATTCAGTATCAGTATCAATCCGACACTGGCATTTTCTGTCAGATCGGGGTATCAGTCAGACGAGACCGATCCAAATCAGATATTGTGTGTATATATTCTGTGTTATTGTTAAGTTCCACAAAAGCCACAAACACATTATAAAGCACAATAAAATTTCTGTGCACTATATTTCAAGTGCTCTGTAGCCGTTCATTTAAGAATTTAAAACATTATTTAACTCAATTTAAGCCTGCACTTACAAGGATACCCGACAAAACAATTTTATATGTATGATTGGATGCAGTTTAGCGTAGTCTATAACTAAAAATTATTTTGAGGTTCTTATTAATTCAAGGGTTATATATTACTTATGGAAGTTGATTACTTTGCACTGAGGACATGCTAAAATTGAATGCATACATCAATAAAAAGTTGTGTAAAATAGAAAATATTAGTTTTATTATTTTTGTATTATCTCTGTTTCAGTGATAATGAAGACCTACGTATATATAAAGCCATTTCTTATAAATGTGACTCATTTTAGAGAAAATATGAAAATCAGTAAATCATAGAGACAGAAAAGTCACTGTATAACAGGAATGACCCTTTAACAAAACACTACACTGATAATAACTTATAAACTTTGTTTCTATTATTTGAATGTCTGTAACATAGAAATAATGCGATAATGGGTTGAAAAGACTGTTTGTGTTTTTTCTGCAAATTTACTGATTCATTTTATCACACTCCACTGATCAAAACAGTCGTATCATAACTAAATCGGTTTTGGAATAAGTTTGTGTGGGTGTTTGAATGACCTTTTACAAAATCGTGCAGCTCTAATGTAAACTTTTTTGAGGATGACCTTTCAAAACATCCCTACAAAACACTGTTGTCCTATGATTTGATGTGCAGATATGAATAGTGCACGGATGTGATTTAAAATTGCCTTTTATCTGTATCATTTTTTTGATGACAAAAACTAAGTTTTCCTCTTAACACTATAAAGCCTACTGTATAATTTTTGATACACTAATTTTTTAAAGACTCTTAAAAGCCTGATGTATCAAGTATGTGACAAAACATAAAAACACATATGCAAACTTTTCTAAAGGTAAAAAAAAAACTGTTCCATTTAAAAATATTAATTCTTTTTAAAAATGTATTTTTGGCATTTTTATGCCTTTATTTAGATAGGACAGTGTAGTTTTGACAGCAAGCAAAGTGGGAGAGAAGCGGGTGGGATCGGAAAAGGTTCCACAAGCCGGCATACGAACTCCGGTCGCCTGCAGCACAATGAAGGCTATTGGTGCAGTCAATTTTTTTTTGATTCTGACTGTTATTTAATTATTTCATTTATTTTACAATATAACAAGAATAATTTTAAATATAGAATATTTGTCAGCAGAGCTTAGGTGGAGGCAGAATGATTCCCCTGACCATTTCACCAATGCTAGCTAGCAAGTTTTGTTTGCTTGTTATTTAACAATGACCACTTTGTTTACAGCAGTAACCAAAGAAAACGCTATATCACTGCTGTTTTAAAAGCGCCACCTGCTTTTAGGGAGTGAATTTATATAGTCATTCAGCCTGTTTGCTGTTTTTGTTTCATTCATATGTTTTATGTAGCATAACAAAGCTAAACTCTTGCTTCAAATACTGAAATTGTACAGTCTGATTTAAAAACTGATTTCAATCAAAAACTAAAATGCATTGGTTGCCTTTAACTATAAAAGGAAAGAGCACAGGCAAAGCAAGATTATGAAGATATATCTTTTATTTTTTATTTTCACTCAACAAATTTCTTAGATATCTTTTTGCTTTGACTTAGTTAAGTTTTATTCACTTCATCTTACAGTGATTCCAGAAATCTGTCTAAATGTCATTTCAGTTGCAATGGCGCAGGTGCATTAGGGTGTGTCCGAATCCACTTTTTCATGAGCCCCCTCAAATGAGTTACTGTGCACCCCCTTTCCATCCTCTCCCCTTCTTGCTGAATGTGATTGTTTTTGAAAGCGAAAGTGAAACCAAAAAATCAGCTCTCATTAAAAAGTGTATGATATGGCCTCTAGTGTTTAAAACAAGTCATGCACTAAAAGTGGATTACCATGTTAAAAGAAAAAAATGTGGATATATGTGAAATAACTTTTTCCCTTATAAAATTACACTTCAGTTCCTCAGTATTAAAAAAAGTCATGCCACTGATGCATTGGAACTGTAAAAAATGCAGAAACAACTTTTCACCTGTAAAATAAACACAAACTAAACATAGAAATGACAGAAAATGTCAATTTCAAATAAATAATAAAAAAACATCTGTCAAATAAAATGACATTGCAATTGCATAAAGGTGAAAATTTACTTTAATCAAATACATGGAAGGTGTATTTACTTACCAAATTTGTTAATTGAAAACATTTCCAAACTTTGTTGAGAAGCTCACCAAGATGGCTGACGAACGTCTTCTGTCTACCTTGGTATTCACGAGTTCTCGCGACAAGTGTTGTTGAGAATGTGATATCATTATTGAATTGATTCAACACATTTCTTTAAGTTGAAAGTGCAAATACTCTAGTTAAGTGAACTTACTGTACAAAGTAGTTAAGATGGTGAAAACTTAAAGTTGAGTTGAATGAATAAACTCAGAAAAGTTGTCAACTTAAAAAAAATATTTATTTAAAATAAAAAGACAGCATTTCATTGTTATTTTGTATAATGTCAATAACATGAATCGTATGGAATCATGACTTAAATCATTATATACCTACAAAACATGTAAATACTGTTTGACTTCCTGTGTTAAAACAGAAAGTAGTGCAGACTGCTGTATTACTGCTGTTCCAAAAGCGCCACCTACTGTCAGAAAGTAAATTTGCATTTTTATTCAGTGTCTCCTTCACTCATTTTATCTTGCTTCTCGTCCAGGTTCTTTTACACAGCATACAGGCAGTGTTAATAAATGGAACTGGTTATTGGAAACAGTGTCATCATACAACATGTTTACACACAAAATCTGCAGGAACTATGACCATTTTCAAAAAAATTGCAAACTCCTCTAAATGTTATTGAATTTCCTTGATGTAGCTATTTGAATATATAGTAGTCAACATTTGAAGTCAATCAAAACCTTTCATCAAAGTTGTCCTAAACTCCAAACAACACTTGTTCTTGTCTTAGGTTTATATTTGGTAATAAGTGTATCTATAATGGCAGGTAGGTCGCATTTGTAGATGTCTTTGGAAAAGAGCATCTGCTAAATTCCTTAATGTACATGACGTAGATCAGTTTTAACATGAGCTGTTTGTTACATAGCATTCAGACCTATTTCATAATCACATCGTTTACATATTTTGATTTACTATGATTTTGTACAGGTCAGTTTGAGATTCAGAAACCAGGATGTCCAGCACAGTCATACCCATGAACTCTTCAACGCTCATCATCCAGTTTCAACCACCAACACAAACAACACCTGTTACGACGGTGGCAAATGCTCCTGTGCCTGTTTATGTACAACAGGTGGTGGGTGGTTCACCTCTTCATGGACTTAAGGCATTTCTGAAAGGCCAACCGAAAGCCCTTGGGGTGAGAAATGTTTCATTAAGACAAATAATTGTGTTTTATTTTGGCATGGCAGTGTGAGGTGAGAAAAGTACTTAAATAGATTTTAAACGAGCAGTACACACACTAACAAAGCATTTCTGAAGAATATGACTTGCTGCCTTGTTGACGGTGCAGGAAAGACACCAATATAAAATCTGGTTTATCATTTACAGAGTAAAATGGTAAACTTTACAGCATATCAGTCACAGAGAACAATGTTTTAGGAAATACAATGAAAATGCAAATACAATGGCATTCATTCAAATTGGTTTCACACTTGAAGATTTTATGATCTTACAATCATAAGTCGATAACTACAGCTGACATAAATGTATACTGTATATTAGAGTTGAGCCGGATACTCGGCTGAAACGAGTATCCGGCACGGATAAAGCACTTTTGCCGAGTACGAGTATCATACGAGTAATACGAGTCAATATCTGTGCTCGGATTGAATAAAAATTCTCATTGGGTAGTTTACTGTGTCTGCGTTCTGTGATAGGCTAGTCACAGCGCCCCTCCCCTACACACATACAGATTTATTGTGTTGCTGTGTCCTATGAGGCGCCACGTAGGATTTAAATCAAACTTCGCTTATCAATACATACATAAAACACGTGCATATACACCTAGAAATTACTTGCATATACATGTATACTGGTGGATGTTCAAAATATACATATGAAATACACGTGCACACTAATATGAAATCCATACCAATACATCTTTTATTAGTAATGAATACATATACACTTGTGAATAACTTGTATATACATATAAACTTAACGCATGCATACGCTAAAAAACACTCGCTTATACATATAAACTTGATCCATGCATATACACCTACAACAACACGCACATATACATATAAACTCGCTGCATGCAGACACACCTGTACATACTCGCATATACATATAAACTTGATCCATGCATATACACCTAAAAACACTCGCACATACATATAAACTCGTTGCGCGCATATACACCCATAAAACACTCACGCAAACATACAAAATACATTTCAGGTAAGACGCATGCTTGAGTTGTGTATATACATATATGCAAGTGATTTCATATGTGGATGTGCGTGAACTTTTCAGTGCAAACGGAAGGCATTTCAGTGTAAACGGAAGGCATTTCAGTGTAAAAGGAAGCAGCGGCACTTCCGGCGGAATCTCCAGATGCCGGGGCATTTTAAAACGCTTAATATGACTTAATACATTAAAATGGTGTTTTAAAAAGACCTTTAATATAGCATACGATGTACCGGGGCGAATTTCCACTGGGCACTTTTCAAAATCCCGTTCAGCACCGCCCAGAGTTCGCGCGATCGTTCAAACAAAACGTCTCAGGTTACGTATGTAACCTTGGTTCCCTGAGAAGGGAACTCGAACTGCGTCCTCTAGGGGGCGCTAGGGGGAACGCCGTCAGCGTGACCCGTGTCTGAAGTATATATACAAAACAACAACAAAGTTGGCCGGCGACAGCCTATGACGTCACTGCCGGCGCGACTCGTCGCTGCCGGCGCGTCACTACCGGTGCGACCACAGTATAAAAGGACACCGGTAGAGCAGGACGGCCGCTTCTTCGTCTGAAGCTCACATCCTGAAGCATGGCCCCGAGCCTAGAGGACGCAGTGTCTCGTTCCCTTCTCAGGGAACCAAGGTTACATACGTAACCTGAGACGTTCCCTTTCGAGGAACTCGAACTGCGTCCTCTAGGGGGCGCTAGGGGGAACGGTTATACCCACGCTGCCATGCTGAGGGGAGTGCCTGACTTCCGGAGAGACAGGCACTAAGTACCAACTCCCTAGGCCTTAAGGGAGTCGCCCCTAGGATAAAGTGATGGCTGTCAGTGACATATCCCCTACGGCCAGAGCTTAGGCTGCATACCCAACTTACCTGTAGGGCAGATATCGGCCCGGGTAGAGCCCAAGCTTGGAAACAAAGTATTCCTTTAAGGGGATACGGCCAGAAGCCTAGGATACCCAGGTTGGCCTGTCACACAGGGGCTACTGCAGCCCTGCACGACTCCCTCAGAAGTCGTACACAGAACGCAAGTGGTAACTCCCTGCTCAACCCGGTTGAGCGAGCATAAAATGCGCACCGGAACTAGGGCGCGTAAAAACCGTTCTTTTAGCCTGGCAGAAGCTCTGGAGATGGACCCGAGACGACCGGGTTTTAGACCACCTCGAGAAAGGGTACGGGCAATAGCGCGTGAATCCCTACCATAAAGGATTTTAGAATGGACGCAGAACACCGGTGCCTTCCATACCACAGCGTGGATTTTAGAAAAGTGCCCAAAGGTTAACGTGTGCACTTACCATATACATGGATTTGAGAAAGTGCCCACAAACGTGTGGGCCTATTTTTAGACGTACCGTTGAGAAACGGTGGAATAAGAAGACCCTCAGGGTGAGGGGAGCACTGCCGGCTTAACAAGGCTCTAAGGGGAAGGCAGTAGGGGCGCATCTAGCCGCCCAATTAGGCAAAGCTCAAAGCAAAACCCTCAAGGAGAGGGGAGCACAAAGATGCCAAGCAGATAGAGGCCGCGGCTATCTATCCACTAAAACTGCCAAGAGCCGATACACTTAGCCACACAGGATAAGGCAGTGTATCGCGACAGGCTTCTACTCCCATGGACAGGAGGAGCCACTGATCCCCCCAGGGGGACGAGCTCAGAGACCCTTTCCGTAGAAAGGGGAGCATCACCGTGCCCTGTACAGAAGCCTTGGATGAGATCTGACCCGCGAAAGTTCCCTTTGGCCTGGGGAAGGCAGTAAGGGCGAACCTCAGTTGCCCAATGGGGCAGTGCTCAGGTAAACCCTCGATGGGAGGGGAGCACCCTATGCAGTAGCCGCAGCTAACTGTCTAATAATACTGCCCTGAAGCTGATATACGTACCAAGGAAAGGTAGTGTATCGAGACCGGGTTCCACTCCCGAGACACGGGAGGGACACCTGATCTCTCCAAGGAAGACGAACTCTAGCAAAAACCCTTTCCGCAGAAAGGGGAGCATCGTCGCACACTCCCAGGAAGAGATACGGGGATCAGAAATGACGGGGAGCCACCTCTACAAGACTGCACAGAAAGCAGTCACATCCCCAGCCCTCAGGCTGTTCTGTGGGTAACCTCTCAAGGGGCATAAGCCCTTCTCACCCCACACAGACCTATGCTTACCTCCTCGATGGAAAGCACGGGCCCTGCTCTACCAAGACCCGCAGAGCCTTGGGACCAAGGGCCAAGAATGCTTAGCTGAAGGCTCCTCGGAGCACTCAGAGGGTTTCCACAGAAACAGCTCTGACTTGAGAAACAGTGAAATAGCGTGACCAAGCCCACTCCTCGGAGGGGCGACCGCTAGATCACCAGATGGCATAGGTAGGAGGTCTGTGTGAAGGGCGGAAACCCCGCAACCGAAGCCCCTCAGGGCAGGATGAAGACAGAGGGTCTCAACCCGGTGGTCAATGTGTCTATCCAAAATGTCCAGGAGCTCCCTGTGAAAAGAGATTCTGAAGAGCTTACCCAGACGTAGGACCGAAGTCCTAGTTTTTCTCAGTGCTGTAAAGGGAACCTGAAAGCTTCCTATTCGAAAACGGGAGGCAGACCCAGGCAAGCAGCCCATAACCATGATTGAAGATCAGAGGGGGGTGCTCGAAGAGGACCTACCAAGGAAGGCACAAAAACAGGACCCAATTGTATACAGCATGGTAGACACATTAAACATGAGTCGTACTCACCCCACCATGGTTCCTGCGCATAACTCCAGAAGACTCAGAAAATCCTTCTGAGAAACCATCTAGACCATTACTATGACCTGTCGGGGGAGATTAAGAAGAGACCAGGTTATAGGGGAGTACAGCAAATCATAAAAAATGGGCTGTCTACCCTGCTTTCATTTTTCGTAGGGGAAGACAGCACTCACCTGATTACCTCAAAGAGATCGCTTATTAGAAACCCTAAAAAGGGGAGCGACCACTGAGCTAGAAATATGATTCATAGTTAGACATGAAAAATGGATCGAACTCACCCATCCATGGTTCCCGTTTCGATCAAACTGTGAGAGGAGGCCGAAAGGCCGAGCCAGACCATCAGTAAAGGTTGCTTTTTAACAAAAAAGCCAACCTAAAACATCATAGGTCCGGCAGGGGTGCGCAGGAAAAGTACCACCAAACCTCAGTCAGGTGGAGAGACTAATATGAAGGGGGAATTAAGAGGAGGGAGACAGGAGCCCCCAAAGGAAGATAAGCAGAAGCTATCTTCTACTCTGACCCCGGCGAGCACGCTGTCTCGTCTGGATCACTTCCCTCAGGTCCTGTCTACCTCCTCTAGACCCACGCTTCCTCCCGGAACCACCCGCAGGTGGGGGAGGGGCGCGAGTGGCCACACTAGTCTTCTGGGCCTGTCTTCGTCCCTCAGAACGAGACGGGCCAGGACCCCCATACTGTTCGGGCTCAGATCTGGACCTTCGTGGAATGAAGGTTTTGAAGGCCGCTGAGCGCGCCCTCGCCTCCCTGAACTTCTCAACCACCGTCTCAACGGAGGTACCAAAAAGTTCGGAAGGCGAGACTGGTGCGTCGAGAAGAAAGCCCCTCTCTTTCTTCCCGAGGTCAGCCAAGTTCACCCACAGATGTCTCTCCGTAACCACCATGGCCCCCATAGACCTGCCCATGGCAGTGGCGGCCTGCTTGGTGGCACGGAGAGCGAGATCCGTGGTGCGGCGCAGCTCAGCAACCTCGTCCGGGGAAAGACCCTGACCCTTATCCAGATCTTTCAGCAAGTCAGCCTGGTAGGCTTGAAGCACCGCCATAGTGTGCAACGCACCCACAGCCTGACCTGCTGCTGCATACGCCCTGCCATTCAAACGAGATGTTACTTGAAGGGGAATGGATGGCAGGGAGGGAGTCTTCAGGGAAGATGCCTTACCTACAGAGAGATAGCTGGCCAGCGTCTCTTCTACAGGTGGCATCCTCTGATAGCCGTGCTCACGCATCCCCTCAATATTCGCATAATTAGAGTGCGGAAAATTATGGATGCGTGAGGAAAACGGCCTCTTCCATACCTTCCCGATCTCCGTATGCAGATCGGGAAGGAATGGAAGACTCACCTGGGCCGGGAGGTTATGATCAGAAAGATAGCGCTCATCGAGACGACCCCGAGGCGCCACCTCTCTGGCTCGCTTCCACGGCAAGTCAAGCCTTACCGTGGCGCGATCCATAACCTCCAACAGCTCCTCGTATGCAGGGCAGGAGATTAGAAAGGGTTCAGCCTCAGCTTCCTCATCTTCCAACATCTCCTGCTCTTCTTGGGAAGGACCCAACAGAGCACTAGCTGCTGGATCGGATGATGTAAGAGAAACAACATCATCGTCAGCCAGCAGCTCGTCCTCGCCCGCGACTGACGCGCGTGAAAGGGAAAGTCCCTTTTTTAGCTCATCAGCGAGGTCCACCTGGGATCCCCACGAGCTCATTTTTCTCCGTGCCTCAGCAGCGGAGGGTCCTGAGCCACGGGGAACAGGTGGCTGTCCCTCTTCCCTCGAGAAGAGAGACAGACGAGAACGGAGCTTTCTCATGGGAAAAAGCTCACAGTGCACGCAGACTGCCCCCTCGAGGACGTCGCGTGCATGCTCCTCGCCCAAACAAAAGACGCAAAGATCGTGCGTGTCATCGGGTGTCAAATAACGAGGACACGGATCCACGCACTTTCTAAACGCCTTACTAGTGCTAGCCATATTTTCCCAAAGAAAAGGGGTCTCTTACCGTTTTGCTACACACTCCAGACAAAGAGTCAATGAAGACGAAGAAGAGGCCGTCCTGCTCTACCGGTGTCCTTTTATACTGTGGTCGCACCGGTAGTGACGCGCCGGCAGCGACGAGTCGCGCCGGCAGTGACGTCATAGGCTGTCGCCGGCCAACTTTGTTGTTGTTTTGTATATATACTTCAGACACGGGTCACGCTGACGGCGTTCCCCCTAGCGCCCCCTAGAGGACGCAGTTCGAGTTCCTCGAAAGGGAACCGAAAGTAAAACGCGCACGCGCCTTCAAAAGCAATTTTAATACCCCGCGTTTAGAGCGCGACTCCCCAATGCGTGCAAATTAGGCTACATAACATATTTATTCTGTATTTCATAAATAAATAAATAAATAAATAAAAAATCACACTGCTCAAGGTTAAAAAAAGAAAGTTATGTTGAAATGAAAACTCTTGTTCATTACATTTTACTTCATAATTGCAACCGCATGTGTTGTATTCATTGTTGCAAAACTTGTTCTGTATATAGTTCGTTTGTTATCATGATCAAAACCACTGATCTGAAGCTCAATGCTGATGCTGTCATGTAAATAGTTTTCTAATCAGCAATAAATATAACAATTTCTGATCAACCCATATCAATTGCATGCTTAAAATAACATACCGGTTAAAGCCCCGCCCATTTCAAGACAACATGACCCACTTCCAGGTTAAATCCCACCCACTTCCGGGTTAGGCCCCGCCCACTCCGAGTACAGATACAGATACAGATAATTCATATGGTTAACAGATACAGATACAGATAATGCTGTACTCGCTCATCCCTACTGTATATTGTTCCACTATATGAAAGACTCTCTTGTCGTTCTCACACTTTCTACATTCTTTTTTGTCTCTCACAGACGGTCCAGATAATGATCGGCCTGCTGACTCTCCTGTTTGGCATTGTGTGTACAGTTAATGCACAGTCCATCTTTGTTATTACTGGTCTTCCGTACTGGGGATCTATAATCGTAAGGAACTGTTATACAATTAAGTTTTCTGTCTTTTGTAATACAACCTACATATTCCAACACTAGTCTACATTTTTACCTTTCTGTGTCTTCTCAGTACATTACCGCAGGCGCACTCTGTATTTCTGCCGAAAATAAAATGAATTTACCCTCCAGTTCGTGTTTGGTATGTACGCAGCAGTTATTACTTTTAAGGGTCTAAGCCAGTTAAACACGTTTTAAGCATGTTAACACGTTTTTTAAAGTTCTTGCTAATTTCTTCATCCTTTTTTTCCTACAGGTGAATGCTTCACTTGGAATGAACATTTTCAGTACTATAACCGCAGGCATTGCCATTATTTTCACTTCACTGGATTTGGCTTTAGGGCCAATGAACACTTACTGCAGTGGATATGACTGTTATTATTTTGAGAGAACTTATGAGGTATGTCATTTTTATATTCACATATATTTAGTAAGTAGAGTAAGATCACTGTGTGGTCAGTACACAAGCTTTAATATGCACTCATCTGTTTACTCCTTTTATCTGGCATTTCAGAAGTAGTTTGTAGATCATTTACAATGCAAGAAGTCATTGGCGTTATGAGTTAATCGTAAACTCAGTCCAGTTTGACCTATAAGGGGCCATTTACTAACAGCTTGTGCCAGTGCAAACCCTCTTTTGTCGTTAAAAACTACTGTCAGGATTTACTAAAGACATGTAGCAAAACATCAGTGATGTCAAATGGACACTAAAATTAAAAAATCATAGGGTTTAGTTTTTTCGCTATTTTTAGTTCATAAAACCTACTTTTTCAAACTGGTCCTGGACGCTTTGTCTAATTTCCACCACAATTGGCTCCGATCATCTTGAGACCATGCTGGCAAAAAAGTTATGGAATTCAGGTTGATTAGTTGAACCGTTTTCGAATAACGTGCGAACAAATTCACCAAAAAGCATGCAAAAATGGATGTGAGGCTATATTTCCGCAACAATTTGGCATATTGACACCAAACTTGGTGTATGTTATAACAAGCATGACCTGAGGGTGCATGCAGTATTTCAGCAAAGTGCCACCTAGTGGTCAGGAGATATGAAAATTGGCTATTTTTGCTCATAACTTCTCAATGGTTTGGCTAAAATTCACAAAATTCTCTTTAGATTCGGAGGAGAATACCGAGTTGAACCATACCCAGTTTTCCCATGTCAGCCATTTTGGATGTTGGCCATTTTGAATTTTGTCGTAAAATGCTATATTTTACGAATGCATTGACGTATCATTACAAAATTTGGTATGCGTGGCACCATGCCATGACAGTACTCAAAAGGTTATAATATATTTTTAAAAATGCTAATAACTTTTGTTTAAATTAGCATATTGTAATAAAACTGGTCTTGATATATTCCTCTTAGACCGTTTTTCAGATTTTCAACAAATTTGACTCAGATCATCTTCAGACCATGCTGGCCAAAAGTTATGGATGTTGTGATATACGAAGCGATTTTCATTTAACACATCAACGAATTTGCTGGTAAGATGCCAAACTGCATCTGAGGCTGTGTCTCTGCAAAGCTTTGACATACTGACACCAGATTTTGTATGTGCCATTGTCATCTCACACTGACCGCACCACATCAATTTGGTAATCCACCTATTGGTCAAAAGTAATACACCATTCATTAACTTTTGATTGCATTAGTTTGTAATGAAACTCAAAATATTCCTTGGGTCATGCCGAAAACATAGATACCAATTAATCCATAGTCGTCTGTACTTCCTGTCCGCCATTTTGATTTATATTGGACAACTACTTTTTTCCAACCAATTCTTACCAAAATCAAGTCAAATCATCTTCAGACTGTGCTGCTACAAAGTTATGGATTTCATATCAATAGATGAAACCATTTTCATACAGCGCCACTACAAATTTGAGGTATGATGCCAAAATAATTTTGAGGCTGTATGCCTGGAAAGTGTTGACATATTGACACCAAACTTCATGGTGTCATTGTCACCTCACACAGAACACACCACAGCAATTTGATAACAGCGCCACCTATTGGCCAAAAGTAATAACCCATTATATCATATTACTAGTGGTTGTTTTTATGATTTTTCACCCATTTTGACTAAAATCATCTTAAAGTGACTTCAGTTACTAATTTATTGCTTTAGTTGCTCTGATGCCTTGCTTGCCTAGTTCTTGGCCCTGTAATTGCTGCTTGCAGCTATATTTATATTTGTGTTTGTATGAGTTTCCCTTTTAGACACACAATTTATGGGAGGAGAGTATTTAAATAAATTGCATAACGGTTTGCAATTATCAAATACTGATAATTGTGCCATAATTTGATTCCCAAAAAGCATTATTGTCTTAAATGAGACAACAATTTGTGCTGTTCTTGGTAGATTGCTGTGTTTAGAAAACTACATGGGTTATATTATTACCATATGAACCTTAAGGATTGTGGACTACACTGCACTACTGAGCAGTCAGTGTACCAGTGTGAGTAGTAATTATCATTTATTTTGTTATAATTATTTATGATAATGTTGAATTTTCTCTCAGACTCTCTTCAGGGGAATCAGTGGTGTGTTGTTGGTATTCGCCTTGCTTGAGTTTATCATCTCCATCTGTCTATCAGCATTTGCCTGTAAAGCTAGCTCCTGCTGTTGTCCTTCTCAGGTGGGTTATGCACCAAATCAGGAGTTCTCAAACCTTGTGTTTGTAGGAAATGAAAATAGTAACTTTTAAGGCTTTTCACACTTGGGTTCACAGTTTACAAGAACTGACAAACAATATGTTACAATGAAAATATTTATTTCTTAAATCCTTTACTCTCAAATGTTCAAACCTTCAAGCTTTTAACATGTAAGTTTCTCGAAGTTTAAATACCTGTCTACAGAAATGTTGGAAATTATGACTCGCATTTACTGTGAAATTAGTAGCTCTAAAACATATTGAATAAAATGTAAATCAGCTTTCATGCAACATGGTTTTACATGCATAGATGTATCCTATTAACACAAACTCATAAAGATTTGAAAGAAATTTTCCAAAGCATTTAACAAATTCCAAAATTGGTCAGGATTCTCAGGTTACATTCAAACGTAAGGCCTGACGTCAAGTGTGCGTTTTCTGATGGGTACACATTTTGTCCCCACATTTAAGAATTATGTTGCTTTGTTTCAGTTTCTTATTTTGCTGTATGGTGGCAAATCTGTAATAATATGTGCTTGTAAACTTGTAATACTGATGCATTTCTGGCATCTCACAGTAAGAAGGCATAAAACATTTATGCACTTTTTCCCCCTAAAGGTGCAGTATGTTCCTCAAAGCCTTCCACAGCCCACTGATTTTAGGCCCATTAATTTTCATGGTCTTAACAGCTCAGAGGTAAGAGAAACTTTTAAGTTTAGTTGATTTTAATTGAGTGTCCATTTACTGGAAATATGTAAGGCACTCAGTAATGGGTGAAACAGTTGTTACTTAATATTATTAATAAAAAAGCAATCAGTAAGCTGATCACACAGCATTTTTTTTCTTGCAGATACCTGTGGCCAGCAGCTCTTCCATTCATCACCATCCTGTAGATGCTCCCCACAATACAGTGAATACAGTGAATTCAAATAAATAGAGGACAGTGTTCCCTTATGAAACAAAAATATATGGAAATGTATTGGAAAATATAATGCAATATATTAAATAATATATTTCCATATATGGGACACTAGTGCTTATATTTTTCAATATACCACAATATATTCATGGACTATATATAGCTATATACTGATGCTGATATAAATTATACACTACAAAAGTACACTTCATTTTTACATGTAATTGCTTTATTGAAACTTTAAGTTGCTCTTTGAAGAGTTGATTATAGCTGAACACATAATCATTAACTTTACAAACACTTTATTGTTTGCATATTTACACATTTCATATATATAAGAAAAGTGTGTACTGGAAACAAATATTAAAAGTAGAATATTATTGTTGTTGTCCTGCAGTTGTGTGATGTTTTTGTACAACACATGGGTTTTCCCACTGTCCCTCTAATGTCCTCTCATTAGAAAAGATAACATGTAAGCAAAGAAAGCAATCACTTGGTCAAATAATAATTGCGGTTTTCACATAAGTCACATTTGTGCAAACTATATCTATTCAAAACTAGAAACTGTTTCACGATTTTCTGGCTGTAGTTATGTCAAGAATGCTGCAATAAATTATTCATAATTTATTGATTCTCCCTAATTCTTTTTTAAAGAAATTTTCCTTTTTAAAAATCTGAAACTGTTGCTGCCAATAGCCTCATGGTTAGTGCACCAGCATATAGCACCATTGTGGGTGTCCCGAGTTCGAATCCCGGCCTGTGGACCTTTCCCAAACCCACCCCCTTCACTCTCCCCCACTTCGTTTCCTGTCCAACTTCAAGCTCCTATCTAAATACATAAAAATGCCAAAAATACATCTTTAAAATAAAAATATCTGAAACTGTGATAATAATCCAGTGTGGGCTCCGCTTTGCTACACTTCATGCTCTGCCTTGCCCCTTTCAACTTGTACAGTCCGAACTGTGGTGAATAGGACACAACACAAGGTGTAACAATAACCAGTATAAGCTCAGTTCATCCAAATTCAGTCGCCTTGGCTCTCACAAAGAAAGAACTCCTTATTGTAGAGAGTCCCTTTGCAAATGTACTTCAGTAGATGATAAAATATTGGGTTCTTTGGCCATGGTCGATCCTGCAGCATCACACACTGCATTGCTATAAAGTTCAGCATGGAAAGAAGTGGAGTTCTTTAGCACTAATGGAGGAACCTGAATGTAGGTATGCTTACAGTAGCTGGTGGTTCCTGGCAAGTGTTTGACTTACAATTTTGAAATGTTGTTTTATGCACACATCTTTTGAAATACAAACGTTTGCTTCCGAAGTGTATTGTCCAAAGCCGCATTAGTGGGCCAAGTTTCAATATCAATGCAGGGTAGTGAGTTAGATAACAATGTTTGGGTCATGGATAGTCATGGATCCAAACACTGAGCAAAGCAATCTGAGGTACTGATATTCTAGGGGCACAACTCAATTCCTCTAGCCTTGTTCAGTTTTCACACTGGATCCTCTATGTCTATGATCTCACTGGTCCTTGGTATCTGAACTGTCTGGAAGAATACAATAAAGTTCTGAACATATGAAGAATTTCTTCAGGTAAATGGCAAGGTCGGATGCCACTACACCCTCAAACAAATTATGGCCGAAGCAGGGTGGGAGGTCTGGCAGACATGAAAAAAACGCCAGAGAATTAAACACAGTCAAATTTCAAACATCTGACTTGACTTGCAGCATCACTCTGCAGCTTTTGAACAGTGTCATTGTAGTCTAGTACTGCGCGAATTAGAGTTCACATGACTATCGCTGGAATTACTGATATGTGCTAAAGTTTTCTGTGAATGGGAGCCCACATTATCACCTCCAATGCAAAACATTGTTGGCTTCACAATGTTTCCATAAATATTCAGTCCATTTTTCTCCAGTTCTCAAAGATCTGATATCACTGGAGAGAACACCTTCTCGTGGCCAAAATTTCTGAAGCAAGCCCCATGTTGTCAACTGTGGATTGATGAAAAGGAAGTTTGCTAGAGTAAAGTAGGCCCCAAGCATCTTGTGTTTTTCTTTGCAGATCCAATGGGATTAACCACCTTGAATGCATCTTGGTACAGAATCAGCTTTAAAGTGACACCTGGCTCTGAAAACACTACAATAGATTTGTATCCTGAGCATCACATACATCATTTAGAACATTGCTAGGACACATTTATCAATACTTAGGTCCCTTTTTCAAAACTAATCACACAGCAAGCACAACATCAATCTATGTGGGTTAAACTGTGAATCATTTATTACTTTGGCACAAAATGCATTCATTGATGACATCTGTCAAATTACATGTATTCTTTTATAACTTTGACACAAACACCATCATAACTCGATGTACCATACAAGCCAATTTGCAAAAGTTCCTGTTTTTGTGTGTTTCACTTGAGGCAGCACATTGATTTAAAATGGTGATTAAACTGACTGCAACTACAAGTTCCTGTTTAAAACTGTTTGAACGAAATGCTAGCCAATAAGTATCTACTCAGACCAACAATGCTGGGACATAACATTGTATAAGTTAAAATTTAGAATATTAATTATACAATATTCAAAAATACTGAATAAAAGTTTATGAAGGTGGTGAATGACAAACCCAGACATGGCCTTATGTCAAAATTCAAACTCTAATTATCTGTGTGGCTATATCACAAAGCTAAACTGACAATGCAGTCTAATTAGTTAATGATTTCAACTGAAGTTTAGTTATGTAGGCGTCCTAATGAATCTGGTCTAAGAACAGTTTGATTTTTTTTTTTAAGAATACTGAAATCAGTATTTTTGAGCTTTTACATTAAACCGACCCAGATAGCGCATGTACATCTGCAAGATGTCTGTTAAAGACCTCTTGATCTGGAAAGCATCTGCTGTGTGCAAACATCTGGCAGACGTCTGTAAGATGTCAGTATTACATACATTCTAAACCATAAACATCTTAAAGACATCTAATAGACGTCTATTTGACAACTGATAGGAAACGTCCAATAGACATATTGCAGATGAGCAAACTATGTAAAAAATACATCTTGCAGATGTAAATGCAGACGTCAAATAGACATCTCCGAGATGTACATGTGCTATCAGAGTAGCAAGATAGCACACGTACGTCTGCAAGATGTCTGTTAAAGATCTTTTGATCTGAAATGCACCTGCTGTGTACAAACGTCTGGCAGACATCTGTAAGATGTCAGTTTTACATACATTCTAAATCATAAACATCTTAAAGACATCTGATAGACGTCTATTTGACATCTGATAGAAAACGTCCAATAGACATATTGCAGATGAGCAAACTATGTAAAAAATACATCTTGCAGATGTACAGTGGGTATGGAAAGTATTCAGACCCCCTTAAATTTTTCACTCTGTTATATTGCAGCCATTTGCTAAAGTCATTTAAGTTCATTTTTTTTCCCTTATTAATGTACACACAGCACCCCATATTGACAGAAAAACACAGAATTGTTGACATTTTTGCAGATTTATTAAAAAAGAAAAACTGAAATATCACATGGTCCTAAGTATTCAGACCCTTTGCTGTGACATTCATATATTTAACTCAGGTGCTGTCCATTTCTTCATCTTCTTCACCTTCATTTGAGTCCAGCTGTGTTTGATTATACTGATTGGACTTGATTAGGAAAGCCACACACCTGTCTATATAAGACCTTACAGCTCACAGTGCATGTCAGAATAAATGAGAATCATGTGGTCAAAGGAACTGCCTGAAGAGCTCAGAGACAGAATTGTGGCAAGGCACAGATCTGGCCAAGGTTACAAAAAAAAATCTGCTGCACTTAAGGTTCCTAAGAGCACAGTGGCCTCCATAATCCTTAAATGGAAGACGTTTGGGACGACCAGAACCCTTCCCAGAGCTGGCCGTCCGGCCAAACTGAGCTATCGGGGGAGAAGAGCCTTGGTGAGAGAGGTAAAGAAGAACCCAAAGTTCACTGTGGCTGAGCTCCAGAGATGCAGTCGGGAGATGGGAGAAAGTTGTAGAAAGTCAACCATCACTGCAGCCCTCCACCAGTCGGGGCTTTATGGCAGAGTCGCCCGACGGAAGCCTCTCCTCAGTGCAAGACACATGAAAGTTTGCTAAAAAACACCTGAAGGACTCCAAGATGGTGAGAAATAAGATTCTGTGGTCTGATGAGACCAAGATATAACATTTTGGCCTTAATTCTAAGCGGTATATGTGGAGAAAACCAGGCACTGCTCATCATGCTGTGGGGGTGTTTTTCAGCTGCAGGGACAGGACAACTGGTTGCAATCGAGGGAAAGATGAATGCGGCCAAGTACAGGGATATCCTGGACAAAAACCTTCTCCAGAGTGCTCAGGACCTCAGACTGGGCCGAAGGTTTACCTTCCAACAAGACAGTGACCCTAAGGACACAGCTAAAATAACGAAGGAGTGGCTTCACAACAACTCCGTGACTGTTCTTGAATGGCCCAGCCAGAGCCCTGACCTAAACCCAATTGAGCATCTCTGGAGAGACCTAAAAATGGCTGTCCACCAATGTTTACCATCCAACCTGACAGAACTGGAGAGGATCTGCAAGGAGGAATGGCAGAGGATCCCCAAATCCAGGTGTGAAAAACTTGTTGCATCTTTCCAAAAAAGACTCATGGCTGTATTAGATCAAAAGGTGCTTCTACTAAATACTGAGCAAAGGGTCTGAATAATTAGGACCATGTGATATTTCAGTTTTTCTTTTTTAATAAATCTGCAAAAATATCAACAATTATGTGTTTTTCTGTCAATATGGGGTGCTGTGTGTACATTAATGAGGAAAAAAAATAAATTAAATGATTTTAGCAAATGGCTGCAATATAACAAAGAGTGAAAAATTTAAGGGGGTCTGAATACTTTCCGTACCCACTGTAAATGTAGACATCATTTATCTCTGAGATGTACGTGTGCTATCAGGGTATGTTGAATATCATAAAAATTCTGAATTCATATCAAATGTAAATAGTAAACTGGTTAACAAAATGCAACAGAAAGCCTAAAAACAACAGAACCTGTAAATGTCTTGAGTAAAAATTAAACTTTCAGCAAAACATTTGCACTGAGTTTGTAAAAGCTGTATGTACTGAATGCTTGTCCTGGCTTGAGGTTTTGTTGCATTTAAACAGTTTTGACGAGCAGGCATCACCAGTGTGTGTTGTTTCAAGTGATTTAAAATAGTGAATCATTGTATTAAGCAACTTATTTAAAGTTACAATTATCGTCAATACCGGTATATCACAACACCCCTAAGTTATGTATTAATACTATGATAATACTCAAAGACATTGACAAACTCACCCACCAAAGGAATGTCAGTTACTTAATTAATGAGAAGCACAGAGTTGTGTCTTAATTCCAAGTCAGGTAATAATCATTTTATTTCAACATTAAAAATAGCAGTGCTGTTTATTACAACACTGTTATTGTATTACAGTAATAAGTTTTATTTATTACACATGACTTTTGTACATATGATTTTTCCCAATCAACGAGTTTCACTAAATTTTTTACTAAGAGTTTTATTAACCTACTTTTTCCAACTCTGCTATCTGCCTGTATATGTAAAATGTAGCATCCAACACCCCCTTTCCCTTTATATGAATTACTGAAATATTATTATAAACTTAAGTTTAAAAGGCCAGTAGCAAGTTCAAATTAAGTGGTAAATGCACAGCATACAAGCATGAATAACATATGTGTGAGCCTGGACCACAAAACCAGTCTTAAGCAGCACGGGTATATTTGTAGCAACAGCCAAAAATACATTGTATGGATCAAAACGATTGATTTCTCTTTTATGCCAAAAATCATTAGGATATTAAGTAAAGCTAATGTTCCATTTAAGATATTTTGTATTTTTGATTAGTAATATGCATTGCTAAGAACTTAATTTCGATAACTTTAAAGATGATTTTCTCAATACTTGGATTTTTTGGCACCCTCAGATTCCAGACTTTCAAATAGTTGTATCTCAGCCGAATATTGTCCTATCCTAACAAACAATACATCAATGACAAGCTTATTTATGTATATGTTGATGTATATGTCTCAATTTCAAGTTTTGTGGTCCAGGGTCACATATAGCATCGTCCTGCTTTAGCAATGGATTAAAGCATCATCGTTAGTCTTATTTTCAAACAGACATCAGTTTGGACCCAGTTTGTAGTTATGTTGGACCCAATTTTTGGATTGAATAAACCAGTTTGAATAAATCCAGTTTTAATAAATCATTGGTAAAAAAAAAAAATTGCTAAAATTCATTAATGAAAATCATCTGCCAGATTCATTAAGGTATCAATTCCTTTATGAAAAGTAGTTTTCATAAAGTAGTTTTGCATTATATAAACTTTCTAAATGCATTGTGACCATGAGGCAAAACAGTGACAAGTGAGAAGAGCTTTGGAAAGAGGTGCATCAAAGGTAGAAGCCTGTAGTTGTTGTTACTATTGACCACAAGGTGGTGCTACACATATGGGCTTTTAGATTAAACCGTATCTCAATAACCAGGGTTATTCATTTGAATTGAATTGAATTGAAAGCCTTTATTTGAAATTCAGTCTAAATCACTTGAAATTGGAGCCAGATTAAACAGAGTGAGACAAAAATTGAAACTAAATCCTGATAAATTAAGTGAACTTTGAAGAGGCACAAGTAAAAGATCTAAATGCATTACACCTTCACCCCTACGCCATTGGATTCCAGTGTTGGGCCAATTGGGCGGACCTTACAGCACTTAAGGATTAAAATTATTAATATTATTTTTCTAAATAGTCATTTTCCATTTTCCTCCCAGATTACAAAATATTTATTTAAAATGTATGATATTAGTTACTATTTTCTGCATCACTATTAAAGAGAGGGCTGTCCATTTAAGGTGTTAATTAAATGAATCAGTTAATGGGGGAAAAAAAAAAAAAAAAGAACACGCTCTTGGCCTAAAAAAGGGGGAAGAACTAAATTTAGCTTGAAGGAAGGAGATGTGTTTGTGGTGCATGCATGTTCACGCCCACTTGTCTTCAAGCCAATAAATATCAGTCCAGAAAGTGACACTTTATGGCCTTCAGCTCACAATCAACCTTTCATTTGCACAAACTCAAGAAAAACACCAAGGTAAATCTGCATACAGTACAAATGTGGATTAACATGTAAATCCTGATACTGAAGGATCTTCAATTGCATCTAATGTTAATCTAGTACAATTTGTCTTTAGGATTCCTCACATCAAATTACTAACCTTCTTTATGGAAAAGCATTAGGTAGAGTTAGTTGTAAGAGATTTGAAAAAAATATCACTTAAAAAAATCTAACCAGAATTTAAGGGGTAAGTCAGACTTGTTAAACAAAATGCAAAAAAGGACTACAGTTTTGTTCTCATGAACTAAACAGGTAATCTGAATTTTTTTTTTTTATAATGGTTTTAGAAAGTGTACTTAATCTGAATTGTGATGTGGTAAATCTGTTGTTGTTGTTGTTGTCATATATATTGTGTATACATACTGTGTGTATATATATATATATATATATATATATATATATATATATATATATATATACACACACACTACCGTTCAAAAATTTGGGGTCAGTACATTTTTATTTATTTATTTTTTTTTTTTTTTTAACAAATTAATACTTTTATTCACCAAGGATGTATTAAGTTAATAATTAAAAGTTTATTAAAAGTTAATAATAAATAATTTACATTGTTATAAAATATTTATATTTTGAATAAACACTGTACTTTTTAAAGTTGTTATTCATGAAAGAATCCTGAAAAAAAAAAAAATTACAGGTTCCAAAAAATATTTGGCAGCACAACTGTTGATATTATCCAACACTGATCATTCTAATAATAAATCCGCATATTAGAATGATTTCTGAAGGATCATGTGACACTTAAGACTGGAGAAACAGCTGATAAAAATTCAGCTTTTCATCACAGGAATAAATTCTATTTTAAAGTATGTTAAAATAAAAAAACATTATTTTATATTGTAAAAACATTTTGCAATATTACTGTTTTTTTTTTCTATATTTGTAATCAAATAAATGCAGCCTTGATGAGCATAAGAGACTACTTTAAAGACTATTACAAGTCTTACTGACCCCAAACTTTTAAACGGTAGTGTATACACTCCCTGTTTTGTCTTCTCCCAGTTTCAAGTGCTTGGTCATTTTCCTCCTTTTTTCTCAGCTTTTCATACATCTTACAGCTGCTTTGAACTGATTCCCATATTGTTTTATTGTAATATAAGTTTGTTCAATCTTCACCATTACTGGCTCCATTTATGTTTAGTTCAAGCCTTATAAACCTTGATGTTTAAAACCTTTTTCTTGTAAAAAAGAACGCAGGTGTTCCTTGTGCTCGTCATGACTCTTAGCAGAAGTCACAGAACTTTAACCATGCATGTTTAATGAATGTCAATAAAAGCATTCTTTACAGTTTGGTTTTATGATCAAATATGTGACCCCGGACCACAAAGCCAGCCATAAATGTAATTTTTTTTGGAAACTGAGATTTATACATCATTTGAAAGTTGAATAAATAAGCTTGCAGAAAGAAATCAAAGTATTGAGAAAAATCGTCTTTAAAGTTGTCCAAATGAAGTTATTAGCAATTCGTATTACTAATCAAAAATTAAGTTTTGATATATTTACAGTAGGAAATTTACAAAATATCTAAAATGGAACATGATGTTTACTTAATATCCTAATGTTTTTTTGGCATAAAATAAAAATAGATCATTTTGACACACACACTGTATTGTTGGCTATTGCTACGAATGTACTCGTGATACTTAAGACCGGTTTTGTGGTCCAGGGTCACATATATAGTTTGAATGCAGTGTAAGTCACATTAAATAAAATTATCTGCCAAATTCATTAATGCATCTGTACTTTTTTTTGTGAAATCATTTTGATTGTCTTTGAGTTGAGACAGCCCAAGATAATAAATATGTAAAAAAAAAAAAAAAAAAAAAGTAATTTGTATCATGATAGGCATTATCTTAAATATGCACTTTGCATCATTTTCAAAAATCCAAACATTGGATAAAATCTGGTTCAAAATACAACCGAGACAAAAACAGTGTATTAACATTGAGGCATCTGTTTCCACATCTCAATGAGAGTAGATGTGAGAATTCCATGTGTTCCATTTCCCAAATTTCTTCCATTCACCCATCCTTCCCTTCCCTTGAACGGTCAATAGCATAATATAATGTTCTACATGAATGCAAGTGATATTCAGTCATGTTTGGTATCATTTGAATTGTCTCAGTGTGACTGTTACAATGGTCTCAATCTTACAAGAAGTTCTTGGCGCCGATAGCCTTGGGGGCAGCACGCCGACATACAGTGCCTTTGCGCTATGGGCTTCCCGTGTTCGAATCCTGACTCGAGGACCTTTCCCGCGCCCTCATTGTCCTGTTGAAAGGTGAACCTTCTACCCAGTCTGAAGTTTTAAATGCTCAGAACTGGGTTCTCATTAAGACTATCTCAATATTTTGGTGCATTGAGCTTTTCTTCTACTCTGATGAGTCCCTCAGTCCCTGCCGCTGAAAAACAGCCCCACAGCCTGAGGCTGCTACCAGCACACTTTACTTTTGGGATGGTACTGTGCAGGTGTTGCGCAGAGCTGGTTTCCTTCAAACATGATGCTTAGAATTGAGGTTCATCATGCCAGAGAATCTTGTTTCTCACAATCTAAGGGTCCTTTGGGTGCTTTTTTGCAAATTCCAAGCGTGTTTTTATGCGTCTTCGTGGAGAAGAGGATTGAGTTTGGCCACACCGCCATAAAGACCAGATCAGTGGAGTGATGTTTGTCACTCTGTAGGTTTATCCTATCTCCACATATGATCATGGAGCTCAACTAGAGTGACAATTAGGTTCTTGGTCACCACTTTAGACAAGCTCCTTCTCAATCAGTTGCTCAGTTTGGCCAGGAGGCGAGCTCTAGGAAGATTCCTGGTGGTTTCAAATAGAGGCTGCTGTGCTCATTGGGACCTTCAATGCTGCAGAATTTTTTTCCACACCCATCCCCAGATCTGTGCCTCGATGCTGTCTCAGAGGTCTACAGACAGTTTCTTGGACTTCATGCCTTGTTTTTTCTGAGGCACGCACAGTTAACTGTGGGACCTTATATAGACAGGTGTGTGCCTTTCCAAATCATGTCCAATCAACTGAACTTACCACAGGTGGACTCCAACCAAGCTGTAGAAACATCTAAAAGGCAATCAGTGGAAACAGGATGCACCTGAGCTAAATTTGGAGTGTCATGGCAAAGGCTGTGAATATTTATGTACATGTGATTTTTTTCGTTGTTGATTTGTAATAAATATGCAAAGATTTTAAACAAACATCTTCCACGTTGTCATTATGGGGTATTGTTTGTAGAACACGGAGGAAAATAATAAATAGATTACATTTTGGAATAAGGCTGTAACATAACAAAATGTGGAAAAACTTAAAGAGGTTGCCATCGTTTACTAAACTGTGGACGAGCTTTTGACTCTTGATGCTGGTTTGAATCTGGCGATGCTTCCCGTTTTGAGTGTCAGCTGATGGCCTTTCAGTTTTAACCAATGTGGACGCTGCCTTTCTGATTTTCCATGTCTTTTTCCCGTGACACTTGAAATGCGAAATGCACTTGAAACGCGTGTGGAAAAAAAATGAACGATCAGTAGTGGGACTATTGTGTCATAAATCGCATACCATTCATTCCTGAACTTGACCGTCAGTTACTGGCAATTAAAGTAGGCTACTGGTTGATATGTCCCGACTTTTTTATGCCCCTAGGGCCGGGCTTCGGGCCAATTTTCACTTAATAGTTAAGACGCGGGACGGGCTTCGGGCCTGTTTTAGGCTTCTCCTTAGTTTTATATTTTAGACATCCACCAATTATGGTGATGAAAAAAAATTCCGCGTTGGTGGAAACAACACGAGACTTCCCTTTTGCTGTCACTTTCGAGATCGGCTCGGAGTGTCTCCGCCAGCAGCAGCAGCGAGCGCGCCTTCAGCGCAGCTGGAACATTTCCGCATTCAAGCGCAAGCAATAGGCTAAAGCTTGCCGCAAAGCACCGGCAAAGTTATTACCATGAATATGTCGGGGGGGAATAGTAAGGAGATTTTTAATAATTTAGTAATAAACTAGTGTTTTCTGAGATAGTGTCTCAAGGATGAAGTTGCCGATCCTGACTCGTCATCTCCTCTTTGGATGCTCCTTTGAAGAGAGGAGTAATCTTTACAGATTACATGATGAAAATGTTTTTGTTTTTGATTTGCTTTATTTCATTAGGTCATCATTTAAAGCTTTCTATAGATATATGTATCATGTCTGTGAGGTATGTATTCGCTGAGTTTCGGTTCATTTTTGTTTTTTTCTTTATTTTAAGCACCGTTTGCAACATTTTGTTGATATTGTGAGTGTTCACAAATAAAAGTAGACCCTTTACAGTTCCGAATGATATTATTCTTACTTTTATCAGCAAAAATGACAGAATATTTTTAATTGTTTCCAATAAAAAAAAAAAAAAATGCAAGTCATCACGCTGGCGCCTCCATGTCCTGCAAAGCGGCTTGGCTTCGACTCTCCACAAACGATTGGATATGCACCTAATAGCACACATTTATCTAGGTTTAACGTTTAAACTAACATTGATTTATACTTAAACTGTTTTATATCTATATCTATTTATTTTAAGCAAGTCGTTTTGATTTAAGAAGGCAAAATTTATCAAACAGACTATGATCAGTTATCCGCTAGCCGCTTTTTCGTTAATTTAAAAATGAAAAACTTATATTTAACAGAAAAAAAAAAAATGCTTCAAAAGGTTTGTCCTAAATTAACTTGATGATATAAAAAAACGAAACTGAATTATTTTAATAGCTGAAACAGTAATATAAGCTTTTTTGGGAAAAGACGGGCTCTTGTCGGAGCCATCTCAGTCAAAAATGAGATGATACTGAGTGAATGCTCCTGACACATATTATATTGTCATTTTCATGTATGTTTTTCTTTTTTGTTTTGTTTTTTGGTAATCATTACTTTCTCTTTAAGCAGGTAGTCAGCTCATCCTAACACACAAATACATTATTATTAAATAATTACAAAATACATGTAAGGCCTTAAACAAACATGAAGCAAATGCACAGAACAGAAAATGAAGAGGGGCTGAATGAAAATGTAAATTCACTCCCTTGACAGCAGATGGCGCTTAGAGAACAGCAGCAGTACAGCATTTCCTTGGTTCCCGCTGTACACAAGCAGCGCTGTCCTTACAAAAACACATTTAATAAGTATTTTACGGAGGTAAGAGGAAAAGAAAATGCCATCGTACTTTGAGCATCACAAACAATGAATATGCTCTATCTGGTAGGCTAAATGACAATATTTTCTTGCACTTTCTTGGGCATCTTTTCTCTTATTTTTGTATCTGTCTTCAGTGTCATCTCTGGCCTCTGTTAACATACTATTTATTTAATATCATGATGATTATTACTAGGTTTGTGTTAGCAAATTTGGTATCCTGACAGGAATAACTAACCAAAGCAATTTATTTACCCAAGCTAGCTATTTTGCTAAGTTCAAATCTTAATTTTTGGAAAAATTATGAACATATCACTGACCCTAACCCACAGCCTCCCACTTTAATAAGTTCCTAAACTGTCATATATGTGGGAAAAAAAAAAAAAAAAAAAAAAAAATCAATAGATGCTTATAAGTGTATCTGGCAACATGGCAGAGGCTGCACCTGTGCCCCCAAACACAATTCACTCATGGAACGAGGTCAAAGATGTAACCTTGTCATTTTAAAATTTTTAAAATCACAAATAGCTTGCTGAAATACTTCTGTGGCAGCCTCATCTACCTCAGCCATGCTGATTAGGACCTGTCCTGTACTAACCTAAAATTCAGCTTCTGTTACCACTATACTCTCTTACACATACATATATTCTTCTCTTACAGATACTTATTTTCTGTAGACATACACGTGTTTTCTTCGTACATACATTTATTATCTATAATATTGAATTTAAACTTTGAATACATTTGCATAACAGCAAAATAATATATAAATGTTTGTGCAAAATATGAATATAAGAGAAAACTGAGGGTACCGAGACTAAAACCTGCGACCTTTGGTGTCACAAGTCTAACTCTCTAACCATCAGGCCACAACTGTTAAATAGGATTAACAAATGTCTAGAAAAACACTATTATACAAATGACCAATGATCAATTGATGTATCTTAAATTCGGTGTCATCATAAAATGGAGTCAGATTAGAGTTTAATTAAAATTAAATTACTTTGTGCATTGAACCCGAAGGAGAACTTTGGATACCTTTGCTGGGCCAGTTGGGTGAAAATTGCACACTTAATGCAAAAGGAATTTTAAATGTAACTCTTTTAGCTTCCTAATTAGTAGCTATAAAACAAGATACAATTTAACAAAGGGTAGTACAGAGGACAACTTGTAGATTTAATTTTAATCAATTTTTAATCAAATAATAATAATAATTAACAGTTTAAAACAAATCTATAGAATCTAATATAACCGACAACTAATTTGAGTGTCATTACATCTCCTCTGTGCACCAGAAGCATCCACCACTTATGCCAAAATAGTGAATAATAAAGCTGCTGGAAAATGCAAGACCAGATTAATGTTAAACATGAGAGTACTTTATAAAAAGCACTCAAACTAAAGTAAAAGTATCTGTCAGGCGGCTTGCCTTGTTGAGTACTCTGACAAATACGTGTGCTGTTTGAAGCATTTGAGATATTTTTTTCCTCCACGCATGACTTACATTTTACAGTTAGCGGTATCTTTATTCTGCAAATGTTTGAAATGTTTGTCATGTCAGTGTTTCCATTTAGCAAAAAGACTCGCTTTGACATAAAGAGAGGCTAAACAAACCATAAGAACAATCTTAATAAAAAATGACATAAATTAATTGTTTTAAATGATAATATATTCATTAATGTACAAATGTGAAGTATCCTTGCTGATTACTTACTGTCCTTGAGTCCTTTAATGGGATATTAAACTGTTTTATATCTATATCAAATTATTTTAAGCCGTGATGATTTGAGAAGGCAAAATTTATCAACCAGACTATGATCAGTTATCCACTGGCCGCTTTTTCGTTACTTTAAAAATCAAAAATTTATATTTAATGGAAAAAAATGCTTCAAAACGTTTGTCCTAAATTAACTTGATGATAATAAAAAAAAAAAGAAATATAATCACGGAATTATTTTAATAGCTGAAACAGTAGTATAAGCTGTTTTGGGAGAAGGGGGAAAAAGACGGGCTCGTGTCGGAGCCATCTATCATCATATCCTGTAGTTGTAATGGTAAAACAAAATGTATACTGTACTTAAGTTCTAAAATAAATTAAAAGTTGCAAAAATAAATCAATGAGGGCATGACGCAAAGCGTCCAACACATTTGACTTTTATTTAACAAAAAGGAAATAAGCCGAAAAGGAAATAACTAGTCTTTGTATTTCAGGTGTGTTTCCTTGACAAACGGGTATGAGTCGTTGACTGACATGGCTCTTGGTTTTGTTTCCTCATATTTTGTTTGCTTTACATTTTCCTGTTGCTTCTGACCTACATGCTTTTGTAAAACAACAACAGCTATTTTGTTGATACAGTACTCAGGACAACCAGTGGCACCCCAAAAAATAATGTAATGGGGTGGCCAGAGGAGGCCACAGCAAATCCTGGGGTGGCACACCAAAACAATTCAGTGTAATGTGTGTTATACTTACTTTTGTTTTTTGGTTCATGTAACAATCTGATTTTAATTGGCAATCAATTACTACTTAAATAGTGTAGTTCTTTATCTTAAATAATTATACATCAGCAAAACCAAACAAAAGGACAATATTTATTTAAAAGGACCACTGTATAAACTCTGGCCACCCCTTGGGGGAGCCCCTGCCAGTGACTGACTGCTGTTCTTCTAGACTGACTGCTTGTTCTTTTATATCTCAAAAAAAATTGCAATGTGATTAGGATAAGATTGAACTTTAAAGTTTTCATTAAGGTAATAAGTAACCTGGTAACCAAACTTGGTAGGATGTTCAGGTAGTTGTGTATTAGGAGATACATGAATTCAGGCAGTTCTTTGGCAATAAGCCACTTCTTAATATTTCAGCTGAATGATTTTTACATATTGCAATTTAAGTTTTGCTGACAGTGAAGTGTGTTTGTTCACATAGCTGACATGTGTTATTTTATCAAACTGCTCAACAACATCATCCCATGATTTGTTTTATTTCTTACTTGTGAAGACAAATATCCCATGAAAGCACACAATCATAAAACTAAACAACAATAGCAAGTATTTGTAAAGAAAATTTGTAATATAAAAAAATTAATAAATGATGGTTCAGTAATTTGTGACCCTGGACCACAAAACCAGTCTTAAGTCGCTGGTCGTATATTTGTAGCAATAGCCAAAAATACATTGTATGGGTCAAATTATTGATTTTTATTTTACGCCAAAAATCATTAGGAAATTAAGTAAAGAGCATGTTCCATGAAGATATTTTGTAAATTTCCTACTTTTGATTAATAATATGCGTTGTTAAGAACATCATTTGGACAACTTTAAAGGCGATTTTCTCAATATTTAGATTTTTTTGCACCCTCAGATTCCAGATATTCAAATAGTTGTATCTCGGGCCGAATATTTTCCTATCATAACAAACCATACATCAATGGAAAGCTTATTTATTCAGCATGTGGTCAATGATGCATGTGGTCCAGGGACACATTTGATCTGGTTGTGTTGTTGATTTTAGCCCTTTGCTGCTCTCTGCTGGTTCATTTCATGCATCTCTGTAGCGCCTTTCACAATGAAGATATTGAGGACAAGAAACAGAACAGACAGCACTCCTGTAATTATTGCAGACTTTTATATTTAAAAATACATTTTTTACCGTCAGCAGATAAAGAAATAAAGACCTTGACATTCACAGGTGAAAAAAACACGCATCTTAATAATTAAAGTCTTAATACTGCTGGCTCAACTGCAGTGACTAACAGGCAATGCACTGGAAGAGCTTGAGGCCTTTACCTACGTCATACAGACAAGCAGAGCATCAGAGACGGTGAATATCAATGCAAGAATGGGCTAGGGTGAACAGGCTTTTAAACACCAATGTAAAATCTGTCCTGTATGGAGCAGAAACTTTGAGGACAACAGCAGGTCACACCATCTGCAAGTCAAACATCTCCAGACAAGACCTGAAGGGAAAAGAAAAAAAACTGAAGGTCAAGAAACACCTGCTGAGACTTTGAGGCTGATTGCCAGAATATGAGTAAGACTGGAAAAAAATGCTGCCTTCGGAGGACACATTCCAAGGTAGGAAGACATCAAGGTACGTCAAATTAGCTTCACTTCATCTCTCATGAGATACCGATACCTTCATCTGCTGTATTCTTCACTGCCTTTGATATCCCAAAATCCCATGCATTCCATTCTGTGAGGTTTGAGCTAAAAAATAAAGATGACGACTGAATGTTGTGTTTGGTGGTCAGTTTGTATGTAAATGTATATTTCTGACTAACTTTTTGCACTTTTTAATGATATTTCAGAGCACCATTCATCAGAATTTTCTCCTTCAGTGACGAGGACATCTCTTGCTGAACTCTGAAGCAAAAAGCAGAAGTTTGTACTACAAGCTTGCTGTATATTGGCCCCTGGCAATGAAAGATTGCGAACACCTTCCCCAGTGGCCATCCGCCACTTAAAAGATCAAATTACTGAGCAATTTCTGAGCAAATTTCTGTGATGTTGTTGCAAATGTTGAGTTGCTTGTGCAGGAATCCCCTTGGAAGAGGCAGCCTCCATCCACTTTGGGAGTTAAAGCCTATGCAATGCATCTGTCTAAGCCCTGCAGGATGACCTTCGCTCTTGCAAATAGAGCCCATGCAGTGGCTAGAAGTGTTTAAGTCCAAACTCCTCCACAACACGGATGAGTCTGGACAGAATCCTGAGGCCTTCAAAGAGCTACGCACAGTGACTACCCTGGCTCTGCACGCTACAAAGGCCACTGCACAGGCAATCGGCAAGGCCAGGTCCAACTTGGCTTTGGCTGAACTTTCCTGAAATCAGGGAACACTGACAGAGCCGCCT